>NC_084823.1:13984590-14151800 GCF_958449725.1 Rosa rugosa
GGGTGAAAACACCAAATCCGTACCTAAACCTTAGGTAAGGACATCCTTACCTGAGAAAAATCCTATATATATAACACACACACACACACACACACACATACAGATCCTATCCAGAGCGGAGCTCCGCTTTGAAATTAACGGGTGAAGTTCAAGTTTTGGGTCACTTTTCGGTCGCATATCCACATCTCGACCATTCAGGTTTTAGGTACTACTGTATAGATCATCTCTGTAAATTTTCAGCTAAATTGACGATCGTTAAGGTATTGATAACTGCTTTAAAGCTAGTACGGTTCAGGTTGACAGATTCAGTCCGTCCATTGGTTTAAGCGAGTTAGATACCTTAACGATCATCAATTTGGCTGAAAATTTGCAAAGATGATCTATACAGTAGTACATAAAAACTGAACGGTCGAGATGTGGATATGCGACAGAAAAGTGACCGAAAACTGGAACTTTACACTTTAATTTCAAAGCGGAGCTCCGCTCTGGATATGATATATATAATGTGACTATCACTTAAGTGATGAACTAATTCAACGATAAAAAATCTTAAGTCGGATTGCCTAATCAATAAATCTGTCTAACCGATAAAATTTATTTTTGAACTTGTCTATAATTCTTGACGATGACTTTTTATTGACTGATTGGACAAGCCTGCCTTGTACGACCAAGACCTGCTTCATCACCTAAGCGCGCAGCACTATCGATTTAGTTAGATGTGCACATAAATTTCATGTTATACTCCAATTTCTAGAAAGTACGTAAACATTTTCATTTTCTGCAACTTCTAAAGATACAAACTAAACCATTGATCACATCATATTATACAAATACAATTTAAAAATTTATTTATTTATAACTAAGAGAGAATAATTATTGATTTTAAAATGAAAAATTTCTCATAGTGGTTCTCTAGCTTTTGCAAACATTAGCACGTGAAGATGCAACTAAAGAGCCTTCCCTAGTTCCCTCATATTTCATTACCGCACCCTTACCGAGTCACTGACATGCAGAAAAGCCCCAACTCCAAAGCTCCTAAAACCAAATTAAAGCACTGTTTTCGTGCTAAGTCCCAGCATTTTTCTTCCTTTCTCTTCTAATTTCTGAGCTTTATATACTTATGGACAAAGCATGCATATGCTGAAGGTGCATGTGGCAGTAGTATGTCTCACGTGAAGAGAGATGCTCTGTGCTCTCTGTATGCATCTATTGGTCTCTGAATCATCTCTCTTTGACACGTACGTATATTGAGATCTGTACGTGTCGTCCACTTCATCTCCTTCACCTCTCGGATTCGTTCTATTTAAATCGCACTCTGATGCTCGGAATCCTCATCATTTCATCTTTCTTTCTTTCTCTTCAACTTCACGGCCTGCTTAAGCATCGATTATGGGGAGCAAATGTCTGGTTGTTTTCTTTTTGCTCTTCATTGTTTTCGCTTCACGTAAGTCTCGCACGATGATCATCGCTCTGAGCTAGATCACTCTCCCACTTATATATTAGCGAACAGTACTATTGAAATTTGATTAATGCCGATCTGATGTTTTTGTATATGCAGAAGAGATGGTAGTGCCAAGTGAGGCTAGGGTTTGCGAGTCACAGAGTCATGGATTCCATGGGACATGCATTCGCGCCCACAACTGTGCTCTCGTCTGTAGGCACGAGGGTTTCTCCGGTGGCAGATGCCGCGGCTTCCGGCGCCGATGCTTTTGCACTCGAAGATGTTGAACATGGATCCATCCATCGTTGCAATTTTCACCTGCATGAAGCTAGCTCAATTAGCTAGTATTTCGTTTTAAGTTCTAAATATTTATGTAGCCTTTTTAAGTATTGCAACTAATTTCGAAATAAAATTTTCTTCACGGCGAGAGAATTTTTTTTTTGTGCTATGTTATGTTAATGTTGGTATGCGAGTTTGTGAGGGCTAAAAAGGGACGAACTTGAATGGGTTACTTCAATGGAAATAAATTGATGCAATCTGTAGGTGTTTATTAAGGATCGAAATCTACACTTTCCATTTTATTGTTCACTCCACATTTCTTTCACATTTTTTTTTTCGGTAGAAAGCTATATATAAGACAAAATTTAAGTAATTAAAGATAAAATTTAAGTTATTAAAAAATAAAATATAAAATGTAGATTGTAAAATAGAGTGTGGATTTTATTCTTTTAATTTTTATTACTGAAAATAATAATTCATTAGATGGTTCTAGTGAATTGGGGTCGTATTGTCAATCCTGCAGGTCGTGATCTTACTACGGATATGGTGTTCTTTGGGGACTGATTGTATATAATATTGGTATTTTTTGTTGTTAATGTCTTGATGTAGAACGCTTCTATGTGATCTGGTATTTTTGGGACACTTTCGTTGCGAAAGAGTGAAGACCATAATTATTAACAAAATAAATTTTTTTTTTTTATCAAAAAAAAAAAAAAAAATATGTAAAACTTTAGTAATAGTTTTGGGTGGATATATAATTGAGGATAGATACTGTCAGTAACAAAAGTTACGCTCCCCAAAACTAAAAGTTACTATCTCCACCAACAAAAGCTACTGTCACCAATGCAAAAAGATACTATCGCCCGCACCAAACGCAACTGTCACCAACACCATGCATAAAGCTACGCTCACCAGTAACAATAACTACTCTCACTATCACCAAAGGTTACTCTCATCAACGTCAAAAGCAATAACCAAGCAGAACAAAAACCACTACCAAGCATAAGTAAAGCTACTCCCAGACATTGAGAAAGCTATTCTTAGAGACTAACAAAGCTATGGACATGTAAAGTATGCAACTAAAATAAAAATGCTACTGCAATCTTGAAATAAAAATATATTCAATAAGACAAAAAGTATGCAGGGTTCAACAATGATATGACTATGTAAAAAGTTACTTCCATAGTTGTAAAAAGCAACTACCATAGTTGTGAAAATATATTGCAGTAGTTGTACAAAGCTACTATTAATGTTGTGGAAAATTCTACAATATGTTAACGTATGACATGCATACAATTGCCTTAAAAGTGGTAAAATGAGTCTTCAAAATAGTAATATTAGTCCTCAAAGTGGTAACATGAGTCCTTAAAGTGGTAAATTTTCTTAGTTACCACATGAGTCCTCAAAATCGTAATATTAGTCCTCAAAGTGGTAACATGAGTCCTTAAAGTGGTAAATTTTCTTAGTTTACCATATGAGTCCTCAAAATAGTAATATTAGTCCTCAAAGTGGTAACATGAGTCCTTAAAGTAGTAAAAATAGTTGATGTATGAGAAATGTTAACATACCATAGCTTTACCCGTTGTTGTAATGCTACTGTCATTTTTTCAATGGTGATGCTCTAAAGCCATATGCATAATTTTGCCACCTTCAGCACAAGATTCATTTTAGCATTTCTTAGTTGATCGAATGATCTCTTGGTCAATGAAGGCTCCAATATCCAAATTTACATGATTTTCGAAATCTTCAACTAGAAATGCAAAGGGGGCGAATTCTGCAAGAACAAAGATACAATAAAATATTAGTACTTGAAATGAAAACTAAAAATAGCAATGTACCGCTGCGCCGCAACCATGACATGTTTTATCAACTAAATAATAAAAAATAATTATTTGGAATGCATTGTTTTAGGGAGCTTGAAGGTTGACTGTTTTTTAGTCATTGAGTTCCTCTGAAAACGTTTTTCACGAAAGTCATAGAGCGCGTCGATACGAGTTCATGGACATACTATATGCGTAAATCAGAGATCGTATAGGAAAATTATGGTCAACGGAAAAAATATACTATTTTTGAAAAGTTGCTATAAATAAAAAAATTTCAGAAAGAAAGTTTCCCATTTTAGTAAGTTTTCAGAAAATTCCATAATTTTATTCTCTTGACCCGACTCGGCCCAGACCCGGTATTCTGACCCTACGGTAACTTCTTATTCCGGTGGCACAGGCACAGATTGCTTTGCCTCCTCCTTGTGGTCCTCCCTATGGTCTCACGGCGGCGGACCGAACCCCGAAAATTGGCAACGGCGGACCCGGTCAGAAATCCTTATTCCGGCGACATCACTGCTTAAAACCGGTCAGGTTTTGTAGATCGTTGCATCCTATTTCCATCTATAGTACCTTTGCAAATCGAATCGACCAGAGTTGCTCGAAATCATGGTGAGAAGTTTGATCTGACTTCCGGTTGCGATCGGCAACGATCTAGGCCTAATCTGCCAAAGTATTAAAGTTGCTCCACTTGGTGTCCTCTTCATTCTGGACGGTTGGATCAACCTTATTTGGAGGTTGATATGGCGGCGTGTGGGGCTCACGCCCAACTGCTTGTGGCGGTGCGTTTGGCCGTGGTTTGAGCAATTTCTTGCTCCATTATCATTTACTAGTCGATACCAGCATTTTGATATATGGTTTGTAAAATTTGGTAATCGTTTGGACATGTTAGATTTTTAATAGTTTTGATTCGTTTGGTTTTCGATCTGTGAGAATCCGACCATTGGATCAACTTATTATTTTGACATATTGATCCTAAAAGTGTTCCAGAGACCTTAGGTGGTCTCGGATGAAGTTTCGCCTCTATTGGTGTAACTTTCAGATTTTAGTTCAAATGGGAGTTTCGAACTTTAATTGCTTATGTTTCGTGTACTGAGATGAGACCCTATTTTCCTTAGGTCCTTGACATTGTGCATTCTGTAAGTTGTCTCATTTATGTGAAGACACAGCAGGAATTTCGAGGTGTGTAAATCTCACTGTCACGCCCCGAATTTTGAATAACAAATTCAAATCCGAAACATGAATTAAAACAACTCATACAAATAATGTCCTGAATTTTTTTTTTTTCATAAACAACCACATCTCACACCACTCAATATTACATAAACCAAATCCTCAAGTTACTTATTACAACACACTCTCACCAAATCAAATTGTAAAGTTTAAATGAGCATAACTCACCCCACAAATACAAATGCTGTAAAACAATTAC
Source organism: Rosa rugosa (assembly GCF_958449725.1). NCBI lineage: Eukaryota > Viridiplantae > Streptophyta > Magnoliopsida > Rosales > Rosaceae > Rosa > Rosa rugosa. Next base: position 13,989,563 of record NC_084823.1, read on the forward strand.
AATCACTCTAAACCGCACGATCACCGCCCAAGTTCTCCTGACCTGCAGGATTATCCACTACACCGTTTGAATAGTGTACCAGGATTGCAAAACACAAAACCCGGTAAGCTTTTTGCAAAGCTCGTATGAGTAAATTTAAATTAAACAATACTAACCATTCATACGAATTCATTTATCAAGACAACCTCGAATCAAAAGTCATTCAACCATTTATCAAACAGATAATGACTCTCAAAATAACCAAAGGAACTAATCGCACATCTTTCTTCTCAAAACCCTGAAAGTGTATTTATACAAATACGGTGACTGACAAACGAGAGCTCTAATTGTATCGTAGCCCATCACCTGGCCTAGGTTATGGCATCCGACATGATTGTCACTATCGTAGTCCATCAACATAGTTTAAAACATCCGATACGCATACTCAACTTAGCCCGTCACCCGATAAGGGTCGTGGCATCTATTTTACTCAAACAATCGTAGCTCGTCATCCACCTAGGATTAGAGCGTCCGATTCAGGTCACTACGTCGACCCTAAATCCACAAACGAAAACAAAATGGATAACTTTCACATCGTATAATCAACAATTCATGTGCGGAAATAATGCAGAACAATCGCCAATCCATTCTCAATCATTTCATCACTCAATAACACGCCAATCAATACACATATTCCACGTAAATATATATATATATATATATATATATATATATATATATTAATATATATACGTAATCATTCACTCAGGAATGACCACTAATACCAACTATAGTCCACACATATTGAAAACCGAGAAATTCATTTTTATAGTTTAAAATACATTTTACTTACCTATGGACCGTAGAAGAACAAGCCCATGTATTTTAAAACAAATATTCATTTCCGTAAAACATTTTCAATCCATTATGTTATAAATAAAGTAAATTCGGTTCGTAAATGAACCATGTGAGATTTACTCACCTCTAATCCTGCTGCGTCTTCTTAATAACCAAATATAACGATCCGAAATCGTTTACCAACTCGATCCGCCAATCACCTAATCAGATATGATCTTAACTTAGAAATCGATTCATAAAACATACTTATACGATGATCCAACGGTTGGATCCTCACAGATCGCCTTTCTAATGCTAATCCACAATTATACGAAGATCCAACGGTCGGATCTTCGCCCGTGACTACACAAGGTCATCAGGACAGTTATACGATCAATATATCAAAACTACAAGTCTATCGGACGATCCGATCTTCATAGATCATTAATCGAACGATCGAAATCGTAAAATTCATAACTTAATCATACTATCTCCAAAAATTACAGATTGTATATCGAAATGATCTTCTCAACATGTAGAACATAAAAATGGGCAGAAACTGCCCTTGGGGTGGCTGGAAGTTGCCGGAGTTAGAGGCAGAGACGCCACCGACCATCGCCAATGGCCTCGGGGCAGCTGCTCCTCTTCGTTTCATCGAGTTGAATAACTTTCCTAACTAGCATGTAAGCTGGAAATGACGGGAAGGGGTCGAAATTACCCAAAACCAGTCGAGGTGGCCGGAAAATTTCCAGAAACCGGTGAAGCTCCGATCACTCCAGGTGCGATCCTTCTTGGAGCATGATCAGGGGGTTGAGGCGAGTTCAGGGAGCTAAGAATCTTGGGTTGTGGTGGCCGGAGCTAGAAGAAAACGGCGTTGACCTCAAATCGGAATCGGATCGGGTTTGGCTTCCCCCGCCGTGTACATGCCACGAGATGGCGCAAGGCTGCCACTGGCAGCTGTACAAGATCAAGGCGAAGCCAAGGGAAGAAGCTTGGTGAGGATTGGTGGCCGGTGGAGTGAGAACGGTGCCGGCAAAAGAACGCCCAGAACTGGGCTCGGGAGAGAGGAGAAAGAAGAGAGAGAATAGGCCGAGGGTTTCCAAAAACGGAAAATGCGACAATTTCGGACAGTTTCCAGAAATGGAAACTTATATACAAAAATGGAATCTTTTTTCAAAAATTCAAATCTAATTCATAAGATCTCCGAATATTGCGTTCCACATATGCACGAGGTCGTATCGACAAGCTCTACAACTTTCATGAAGGAAGTTTTCCCAAATTCTGAACGTATAGAAAGTCAATTTTTTGAGACCCCCTAAATAACGTTCGTTTTTGAAATAAAATTTAATCGAAACCAAATTCTCGTACAACGACTTACGAAATAGTCTCAATATTCATAATTCAAATATCTGAACAAATATTGAATTACAAAAATTTATCTAATGAAATTTCGGGTCTTTACACTGACAATGTTCATTTACGAACATATCATCTTGGAGTTGTTTATTTAATTGTGACTATAGTTGGTATTAGTGGCATATCTAAGCGAATGACTATTTGTGTGTGTGTGTATAGGTATGATTAAAGCATATGCATGATTGTACGTGTTCATATTATTGTTTTGAGATTTGAATTTTCGGGAAACAATATATTGTGGAAATGATGATTTCTATTGTTTTGAAAAGTATTGAGATTTGTGTAACATTTTGGGTCTCATGTAACTTTTTTAGATGTTTTGGTCTCCGTACCAGGGGTCACATATGGTAATTAAGATTGAGAAATCTTTTATTTAGATTTAGATAACATTTTTGAGTCATGCGTGACTTCTTTAAATGTTTTAGTCTGAAGACCATATGTCACAGATGGTGACCAAGGCATGTAATCAGGAACCAAGCCTTTTGATGAGCTATTAGTTATGATAAGTTAGAGCTTTGGTCTGTTTGCTATTGTATTTTTTAGGGGTAACGGTCGGCATTGCTTGAGACTCATGAGTATGTATTTTTAGAAGAGAGTCTCGAGAATATTCTTTCTTTTATTGTCCATGAGGGACTTTGAATTTCATATTGATTTGTTGGGTTATCAAATAATATGTTTTGGTCACAGCGGTGACTTGTGTTGTTCCTTATGAGAAAAGGACTTGCAGTTTTGAAAGGAATCATGGGTGAGTTGTTTTGCTTAAGTTGATTGGTGGTTTTCTCGTGATTAGTATAATTTGTTTTGATTGATGTATTTGAATTTACTTATAAAATCTTCAAAAGCTTATCGGGTTTGTTGTGTTGCAACCTGGTGCACTATTCGATGGTGTATGGGTTAATCTTGCAAGTCAGGGAAATCGTGGTTGAAGCTGAGATATTGTATTTGCAGCTGTATGGGTAGGAAACTAATTTTATGGCTTTGCCGTTGTTAAGACTTCCGCTATGTAGTAAGTCTGAGGAGAATTTACGTTTTATTTTGTTGTTGCAACTTAATTCATAAATTTAGGTAATGATGACTCAATGGAGCGAGTCTGTATTGACATTGCGTGTTCATGACATCAGTATGTACTTGGTTTAAAGGAAAAAAATTTCAAGTATTTTGTATTGACGGTTGAACCATCACTTCTGTATAATTGTGAGACTTATCTTGATTTTTAATTATGTTTAGACGAATTGGCAGGGAAAATTTTTAAGTGGAGCTGGGAAGGATGTTTTAATCAGAATAGTTGCTCAAGCCTTACCTACGTATGCTATGAGTGTTTTTCAACTTACAAAATGTTTTTGTGAAGACTTGGAGCAGATGTGTGCACGCTTTTGGTGGGGAAGCTCTCTTGATAAAAGAAAGATTCATTGGTAGTCCGGGGATACTTTGTGCACTCCTAAAGAAGAAGGAGGACTTGGGTTTTGAAGCTTATCAGAGTTCAATTCGGCGATGTTGGCAAAACAGGCCTGGAGAATTATTAACAATCCTTCATCCTTTATTGCTCGTATCTATGAGGCCAAATACTTTCCTGGAGGTACTTTTTAGACTACAGAGGCTCACGCATCTCCATCTTATTCTTGGAGAAGCATTTTCTCTACAAGGGAGTTAATTGTTCATGGATCCTTATGGTAGATTGGAGATGGAGAGCATGTGCGAGCTTGGGTAGACCCTTGGGTTCCTGGCATTCCAAATCATATACCGGCAGTGTTGCCTTCAACTGTGAATACTTCCATTAAGGTCAGTGATCTTATGACTAATTCTCTTACTTGGAATGATGTTTTGGTTAGAAATACTTTTTCTGTGGAGGATGCAGAAGCAATTTTGAGTATTCCTTTGAGCACAAGAATAGTGGAGGATAGGTGTGTTTGGAAATTGGAAAGAGATGGGGTATTCTCTGTTAAAACTGCCTATCGACATTCTTTTTCACTTTCACCTTCTAGACGGTCTAATACTCTTACTATTAATGGTGAATTTTGGAAAAAGATTTGGAGGGGAGCTATTCCAAGCTTTGCAAGGGTACATGCTTGGCGTGTTTGTAATAATATTCTTCCCTCTTTGGAAAGACTAGCAGCTAAAAATGTAGTGCTAGAATCTCAATTATGTGTTTTGTGTGAAGCTGAGCAGGAAAGTACGCTCCATTTATGTCGGAACTGCTCATATACGAAGCTAGTGCTCCAAACTAATAGAGGGGTCAACCAAGTTTGTTTTTATGTGCAAACTGATGGGTTTGAGCTAATAGATTGGCTTAGTTTCTGCGCTAAGCATCTTCCTAAGCAAGCTTTTGAGGAGCTACTATACCTTTTATGGAGTGTGTGGAAAGAAAGAAACAATAGGGTGTGGGAATAGAAGAAATCTCATGCTGTTGATGTTGCTTTACGAGCTTGTACTAGGCTTGCTGAGTTTAGGGTTCACAATGTGAGGGTGGCGAGTATGGGACAACGAACTTGTTTGGCACAAAAACCAGTTGGCTTGCAAACTGTCTCTTTTGAGCGTGTGCGCAGGCGTGCCAGCACCGTGGGGTGCAGTCGTCGGGGGAGTCCCTTGACCTGACTTCTTCTTCAAGCGTTGTGGACGAGGAGAGCACCAACCTCGCCACAAGGTTCTTCTCTATGCATTCCGAGAAAGGACTTCTTGCCTTACGGATAAGGATTTTGGTTGTGATCTCTTCGCGTCACCGAATCGATACTCAACGTTGTAGGTTGAGCAGAGCAATCACTGGGAAGTTCTGAGAAAGCACAGGGTTTGCTAAAGCGTGACTTTAGCTTCGTTGGGTTGCGAGGGCGTTACCCTTGCTTCGCTGGTAGTATCGGTGGCAGTAGCACTAGCAGTCGGCTCTTGGAGAGACTGGGACTGGAAGTACGGTCGCCGGGTTGATCTGGTGATGCTTACAGTCGGCTCTTGGAGAGACTAGGACTGGCGCGCGGTCACCGGGTTTCAACGAGGTTGAAGGCTTGCTCCGGGGAGGCTTTGTAATCACTAGGATTGATTGATTTGAGAGAGGTCTTCTTGATTCGTGCTTAGCCTCTATATATAGGCTACTGCAGATTTTCATTCCCAATAGGAATGAAATACTATATTTTAGGTCACAGTTATTGGCCTTGAATCAAATCAAAACTCTTAATAGTTTAGATATCTATCGTAAGCAATAAGAGATTGATTCTGTCATAACAATCTTCTAGGCAAGGTTAATTACCTTTTGGAGTCCTGGACGTAATCTTCCTCTTCAGCGAACTGTAGGATATGCCCGTCGCGATCATTCTGGAGCTCAGTAGCACACTACATGCTATGTATAATAAGATCATGTATATATTCCTTGCAATTAAAGATGATTGCTTCCTTCCATACATTCCACGTCCAACAATAATTGCATGGGACACCTTAATCGCTTGCATATATAAAACAATGGAGGACATCCTTACTGAATTGGTCTATGTCCACCGTCTTAATTGCCATATGAGTGTAGCTTGCTAATTAACTTACATAGCCCAACGTCCAATATTCCTTCCTTAATTGACCCCCCTGTAAGTAATTATATAAATGTATACAATCTCACGCCAACTTGTGCAGTACTCATAAGCAAACCAACCATTATTAATTATCAAATATTTGATAACTAATAATGATTCGATAAATACCGATATCTGCTTTTAGATTACTTGGCCTCTAAGTAGGCTTTATTTAGCCTCCAAACAATATATTCCGAGTTTATAGAAAATATATAGATTGGGCCACGGATATTGGCCTGGTTTTCTTCGAGTCTCCCTCGTCGGGAAAAAATGTTAATTTTGGGTTTAAACATTGCCCCCCAGACCTCGAAGTCAAAGTTTTCCGTCTTGACTGAAGAGGTCTTGAGTCAGCACTGGTCTTGCAATAACATCGCTTTAAAGCCACTTGCATTGGCTTCCCTGAAAAGTAATAAACTTGAAATCACTTGACTGATCATGGATATAGGCCTCTTAATTAGGCCATGAAGTATGAATGTCGATGTCTAAGACGAACAATGAGAAAACTTTTATAGACAAGCATTCGTAGATGATGTACTCGCCATAAGTCTTCGAATTGCTCCAGAAAGTACCATCAACTTGGATGGAAAACTTTTATTTTTAGGCCACTGGAATTGGCCTTAAAGAACTTAAAACACTGCATAAGTCTTGAGCAAGAATATTGGCAAAGTAAATTCACCACATGACAAAGTAAAACTTTGATAAAAACTTAAAAGCCACAGGTGTTGGCCTTAGATGATTTCTTCTCCAAAACTTCTTTGAAGAGAAATCTTCTTGAGGAGGAAATCCCCTCAAGGAAGATCCCAATAAGGAGAAATCTCCTCGAGGAAGATAGAAATCTTCTCAAGGAAGATCTAAGTGAGGAGCAAATGTCCTTGAGGATAAATCTCAATAAGCTTGATTTAAATGTGTTTCGCGAACACACATTCCTCGCGAAGGTTTCTCTGATATTTGCCTTGAGCTCGCGAACAAATGCAAGACCTCGCGAAGATTTGGTGACTATCAGCTTGCGAAAATCTCCTTAAGGAGGATCCTAGTAAGGAGCAAATCCCCTCGAGGAAGATAGAAATCTTCTCAAGGAAGATCTTGGTGAGGACGAAATCTGAGTGAGCTTGATGAAAGTTCTTCGCGAACGTTTTTGCATATCAAAACATCAAACTCCTGCCTTTGCATTTGAACTCCTGCAAAGCCACGAATTGGCCTTCGCGAAATATTTTTATTTGTTAGCACCTACTTTCTGCCTCATGAAATCTTCAAACTGCTCGCGACCCTTCGCGGTGATGAGAATGGGCCCCGGCTGCAAATGTTCGCGAACTTCACTGCTATCAATTTCCTTCCTGGACTCTTCGCGCGCAGTAACCAATTTCTTTGCAGAATGATTTGCACCCGGGGAGGCCACATGTTCCTTGTTGCTTTTAGACCAGCAAGTGTTGACAATTGACTGAATTGAGCCAACCTAGCATTAATTAATTATGCCAAAGCAGAGGGACACGTATTCATGGTCTCTTTGCAGCACATATCTTAACATGCACATGTTTAATACCCCTTCATTCTTCGTGTCAATGAATAAGAGGTGAGACAAATAACCAAAGAGCCTTTAGATTCCTCTCATCTCTCAGCACTTTTAGACCCTGAATGATTCCATAGTTCAGCCACTATGATCTTGCCTCTAGGTAGGCTTAGATATATATAACCAAATAGGCTAATTAGTAAAGCCTCTTTTATTTGTAATAAATAGATAAGAATCTGCTGAGCTATGCATGGTTTAGTCTATCATTGCACGAAGTTAGCTGTAAGTAGCCATGAGTTTGACCAAGAAACAATGTTGCATACTCTTTTTCATGTAGAAAATACATTCATGCACATGACACCTGTTCACCGCTTCAGAAATAATTTGCACATACGTGCCTGTCTTGCAGCAAAGTATGAATGCCACCTGATATCGCCAAGCCATGTATTTCACTGCCACCGTCGTGTTTGGCAAGTATAACTAGAGCCACCTGCTGGCTTCTATCTGTAGGCACCGATTTGATGCCAAGGTCACATATAAACATATTTCGCCGGTACCAAGAGCCAAGCATATCGCATATCGCATGCCAAATTCCAGACTTCCCTAACCTCGTGCTGAATTGCAAGACCATGTATATCAAAGCCACTTCGCTGGCCGCGCGATGTAACTCAGGCCTTTTCCCAAATCAAGTGGAGAAACCACTTCCTTCCAGTGGCATGATTTCACGCCTAGGCCACGAGAATTGATGCAGTCCACGTCTCAACGTGATTCTTTAGCTTCCATGCTGGGACTTGGCTTGCCTCGCCAAAGAAAAAGCGCTCCAAAGAATCTGGGAAACATCACTTCACTCTATTGCTGCTACACATGGAGAATATGCTTTTCTTTGCATCTGATAACAATGAAGATGAGTCCCTCGAAGATTAACTACTTCAATAGCCACATGGGTTGGCCTATATTAACTAACTATTGCTCCATGCCACTCACTGCTGCAATTCAGAATTCTACCTTTGTGAAAAGAAACGATTAACTGCTACCATGTAACTGCATTGAAAACGAGTGCCGCGTTCTAAAATTTCATCAACCCAACAACTCTAATGCACCTCAAGCTAGGCGCTGCATCGTATACCCCGCAATCATAGAAGCCTATGGAACTGAATCTCTCTCAGGCACTCCATCAAACACCTTGTGGGCATAGATCATATTCTCAGATTTTTTTTTTTTTATGAAAGCTCAACAGAGAAGCCCACAAACAGCCAATTTATCAGTAAATATAGTACAATCAAGAACTGCTTGGGGATTGAGCTCGATTCCTCGTAGCAGCAGTGAGAGACTATTCTGGATTGGGTATGGAACCTTCTGCAATTCGATTTTGCTTCTTCTCGCCGCCGGAAGAAACTCTCCCTGACTCCGTTTTGGCGTCAAACTCCTTCCACGATGCTATACCTCGATGCCTGCCACTGTGGTTGGCAGAAGATTGTCCATTAAGGTCCACTCGCTGGCCTTTAGATCGACTTCGCCTCAGTTGTACCTTACCTTGCTGGGAACATTCTGGCGAAGCTCGCTGGCGACGCTTAAGCGGATTGTACTCAGCGAATTCCGCTTAAATGTTTCTCTGGAAGACTTTGGCGAAGGGCATTCAGCGAAACTTGCTTCGGGTAGTTATCTCTCGCCAGAAAAGCATTCGCGGTCATCTCCTTCGCGACCACTCCTTCGCGCCAATTTGCTCGCGGCCCCGCGCTCTTCGCGGCCATTCCTTCGCGACCACTCGCTTCGCGGCCAGTCGCTGATATCTCCGCGACGCATAACTCTCTTTTTGTATTTTTTTTTTTACTAACTAAAAGGAATATGCAAACTGAAAATTGACATAGAATTAAAAGCAAAGAAAGAAGCTAGCAGCAGTGCGTTTGGCTAACCTCTAGAAGGCCATGGGGGAGGCCACCTATGCTTCTCTCCAAGCTCCGATGCATCAAAATTTATAGCATGAAAACCTCTCTTGTGAGAGCTTGCAGGAAAGCAACAAAGATACTTCGCGTCGAAAACTTGGAAGAAAATTGGCTCACAGGAGGAGTAATATTGCTCCCCAAGTATCTTTGTTGGTTGACGAAGCATGATCTTCAATTGCAATTTTGGAGATGATGGTGTCCCAAGATCGGCTTTGTTGCCAACTACCATGTCATAGAACATGGTGTCTTCAGAATAAGCCACAGATTGGCTATTGTACTTGACCACTTGTTCAAGGAATTTGAACTGCTGTATATGATTTTTGGAACCAATAATTAAATTATAATCATCATCATACTCATCATAGATTGGTTCCATGTTGAGATCATATTGAGAATCACCAAAGAGTGGTAAATCGATCTCTTCTTCAAAAATAGGCATCTCAAATATTTGTTTGCCTCTATATTTTTTCCAGGCATCATATTGAGACGCCTTTATGGACTGTATAGTATCATAAACAAATTCTTTTTGCAAGAAATTTGAAACTGGACAATTGTAAGTAAGAGTTAACTTGTATTGATGATACTCAAACTTACAGTCGCGAAGGACAAACTGGCCACTAGAATAATTATTCTGGCCATTCTTGCAACGTGGGTTGCAGATGTATCCTCCATGTATATCAAAGCCACCGCTTGGCCTTGAAACACTGATGAAGAAATTCAAGTTGAATTGATTAATAAAGCCACAGGTTGGCTTTTGAAGACCACAACTTAATTGATAATTAAGTTGATCATGATTGTGACCACCTTCACCATGACGTCCAGTAGCATGGCCAAAGCTAGATTGATGATAGTAAGGTGGGCCATGCCTTAATTGATAATTAAGTGGATCATGCTCTTGACCCTTTGCATGGTCATGACGTCCAGTAGCAGAGTCATAATTAGATTGATTATGCACCTGCTTTTGGTTATCAAGGGGGTGAACCGGGGCAATATCTTGCCCCCCATGCATCTGATCAGTAGCCACATATTTGGCCTGATCAGTGGAGAAATCAAATATTTGTTCAGAGACAATTTCATTGTCAGAAGAACAACCTTGTTGATGATCTTCTCCATGCACAGCCTCTATGGAAGGCTGTGATTCACCAGTGAGACCCTTAGGCTGATTGCCACCTGTAGGCAATTCAACCTTAGAGACAACCTCTTCGCGCGCAGATTCTTGACTTTCCAATTCGTCTTGATGCGAACTGACTTGAGTAGCCAAGCTGGAACCTTCTTTGCGCAAGGTCGCGCACTCCGATGAGGTATGCTTGTGCTGGGTCGCGATGGCCTCCATGACTTTCTTTTGTCGCAAACTCTGCTCATCGGCGACATCTCTGGCATGAGCTCTTACCGCATTCTTTGACTGTGTGATTTGTCGCTTGGTATCCTCAGCACGTTGGGCTCTGCGCTCGTCTAGTTCGCGTATGAGTTGGTCGTTTTTCGCAGTTTCCCTTTCAAAATCAGCAGCTATCTTCTTACGATGGTTCTCTATATTTTCCATGATAATCGCGCACCTTTCCTCAAAGGTCGCTCCCTCTGGGATAAGCTTCGAAACGAAAGCCTCTCTTTCCGTAGTATCGCCAATGGTGGTAACATTGGCCATCTTTTCACTTTAGGAATTTCCTTTGGTAAAGATTTCCCTCTGGCATCCCAATGATGGTGAATACAAAAAGACTCTAGTGTAGTCCCACTGGGCGTGCCAAAATGTTTGGCACAAAAACCAGTTGGCTTGCAAACTGTCTCTTTTGAGCGTGTGCGCAGGCGTGCCAGCACCGTGGGGTACAGTCGTCGGGGGAGTCCCTTGACCTGACTTCTTCTTCAAGCATTGTGGACGAGGAGAGCACCAACCTCGCCACAAGGTTCTTCTCTATGCATTCCGAGAAAGGACTTCTTGCCTTACGGATAAGGATTTTGGTTGTGATCTCTTCGCGTCACCGAATCGATACTCAACGTTGTAGGTTGAGCAGAGCAATCACTGGGAAGTTCTGAGAAAGCACAGGGTTTGCTAAAGCGTGACTTTAGCTTCGCTGGGTTGCGAGGGCGTTACCCTTGCTTCGCTGGTAGTATCGGTGACAGTAGCACTAGCAGTCGGCTCTTGGAGAGACTGGGACTGGAAGTACGGTCGCTGGGTTGATCTGGTGATGCTGACAGTCGGCTCTTGGAGAGACTAGGACTGGCGCGCGGTCACCGGGTTTCAACGAGGTTGAAGGCTTGCTCCGGGGAGGCTTTGTAATCGCTAGGATTGATTGATTTGAGAGAGGTCTTCTTGATTCGTCCTTAGCCTCTATATATAGGCTACTGCAGATTTTCATTCCCAATAGGAATGAAATACTATATTTTAGGTCACAGTTATTGGCCTTGAATCAAATCAAAACTCTTAATAGTTTAGATATCTATCGTAAGCAATAAGAGATTGACTCTGTCATAACAATCTTCTAGGCAAGGTTAATTACCTTTTGGAGTCCTGGACGTAATCTTCCTCTTCAGCGAACTGTAGGATATGCCCGTCGCGATCATTCTGGAGCTCAGTAGCACACTACTGTAAGCATGCAATCATGCATGTATAATAAGATCATGTATATATTCCTTGCAATTAAAGATGATTGCTTCCTTCCATACATTCCACGTCCAGCAATAATTGCATGGGACACCTTAATCGCTTGCATATATAAAAAAATGGAGGACATCCTTACACCACCGTCTTAATTGCCATATGAGTGTAGCTTGATAATTAACTTACATAGCCCAACGTCCAATATTCCTTCCTTAATTGGCCCCCTGTAAGTAATTATATAAATGTATACAATCTCACGCCAACTTGTGCAGTACTCAGCAGTACTCATAAGCAAACCAACCATTATTAATTATCAAATATTTGATAACTAATAATGATTCGATAAATACTGATATCTTCTTTTAGATTACTTGGCCTCCAAGTAGGCTTTATTTAGCCTCCAAACAATATATTCCGAGTTTATAGAAAATATATAGCTTGGGCCACGGATATTGGCCCGGTTTTCTTCGTGTCCCCCTCGTCGGGAAAAAATGTTAATTTTGGGTTCAAACAGAACAACTGTGACTTCTTGGAAACATCCTCCTCTTGGGGTTTTGAAGGCCAGTTGTGATGGTTCATTTAATCCAAAAACAAAAAGGGGAGGCCTAGGTTTTGTCATCCGTGACTCATCTGGAACATTGATAGCTGGCGGGGCTCGACCCCTTAATAAACTGCTCTTAGCTAAGCATGCTGAAGTGTTGGCTTGTCAAGCTGCGTTGGAATTTGTGAGAAGTCATAACATGATGCCTGTAATCTTAGAAACATATTCTAGCTTGGTGCAACGTCAAGTTGCAAGTTGAGCTACAAGGAATACTTCCTTACTAAGAAGAATTTATGATGGTATTGTGGAGGCGTTACGTTTCTACCCAAATGTGAGCATATTACATACTAGGAGGGAGGCGAATCTGGTGGCTCATCTCATAGCTGATCATGCTAAGTCCTTACAGCATGAGAGTTTTTTCTTTTCTACTCCTATACTTTCTTATGGCTGCAGTTGCAGCTGAATGTAATGCTTTGTAATTCCTTTCATTATTATCAATAAAGTTGGACCTCATTTTACTCAAAAAAAAAAAAAAAAAAACTTGGGACGTGACAATGAAAATTCACAATGCAATTGATGCATGAGTAAATATCATTCCTCTTATAGTTGTCCATTTCAGCATCATACACATTTCATAAGACTTTTCGAATGACCGGATGACTAATTGAAAGGAGTTATCGTCTAACATAAAAAGCTTTTAGAAACCTATAATCATTCATTATAGCGCATATGTTCTCTGAGAAATTCTACGGTACATATATGTATGTGATACACTCATTTACATATTTAACAAGAATTTTGTTGTCATTGAACTATTTTTTTGGTAATTTTAGTTCTATTAGAGGTAAATTACTCCACCTATGATATTTTTACAAGTTTATGAATAAATTGTTGTCGATGTGGTAACTTTGTTCAATTATATGTAAATATGTAAAACAAATGTGATAACTTTATTGTCAATGTTGTAAATTTGGTTCAACTAAACTGTAATTTTGGTTCCATTAGGTGTAAATGAGAAAGTACTGTAGAAAACCCCACGTTCTCTCCAATATTATGTAATAGAGCCACCTCCATTATGATAAACAATTTTGTTTATGCAAAGTTTTAAAATTTTACCAAACAACATATTGTTCTCACTTCTCAGTCTCATTGTCAGGACCCGCCCCGAATTTCACCCTGAAATTCGAAGTGGCACTGCGGGGCCCACCTTAGAAGAAATTTTACCAAAAATTTGGCAGAACTTCCCCTAAAAATGGACTACCCAAGACCTGTAGAAAGACATTTACACTTCTAAGCAATCCAACCTTATTCTTCTGCAGCCATCCTGCTCCCCAAATCATAACATCTTCCAATTCACATTACAAAAAACTCAACTTAATAACATTAATCCCACAGGTTATCAGAGCAATTCTAAAACAAAAGATATGCTAGAATAAAAGTAAAGAGGGTAACAGATCTATAGATCCTACAATGCGGAAGCAGTGTCAACTATGCCTCAACTCCATGTACGCCCGACCTCAACTTATATATCTAGCCTGCAAACTGGGCATTTGAAACCGAAGGGCCCAGGGGAAAAGTATTGAAAACACGTTAGAGTGAGTGGACAAAAATAACTAATCAAAATAATTTAAATAAAATAAGCTTTGATACCTTCCCACATTTATTCCTTTAAAAACTCGATGCATGCAACAATGGTAAAACATTTATCTTTAAAATCGAGAATCTCGTAAAGACAAGCCAGCCCCGCTGGTTAAGGGAAATCGGACTAGTCCCGCTAGTCAAAAATAATATAATAAGTAGGGGAAGATGATAGCCATACAAGTGAGCCTCCCAGGCTCGGGTGATAGCCTCCCAGGCTAAAGTACTCCCATATACTCCCGTATATACCCTTACGCCACTATGTGTGGCGATTAGGATACTGGGCTTCAGTATTACTGTCACAGAGACAGTAACTAGCGCCACAAAGGCGGACGGGCTTCCGTGATCCCATCACGTCGCCACAAAGGCGGACTCAATGCTAGCATGATAAAATCACCCCAAAGTATGGCACAAGAAAACATATCCGAAAATCCAGTAAATCCATAAATACATAAGGCTTCCCCAACTCTGGTAAAAGAATTTCCAACGATGTGTCCCACAGGCCAAAATAATCTCAAGTTCAAAATAAATAGGAGAGAAATAATAATAAAACATAATCTCCATAGATCGAAACAAAACCAATTCCAAAATCATCATCAAGGCATTCCCAATGCCAAAACCGAAAGTCGATTAATAAATAAGAAATATAACTCCATCGAAATCCCATTTCGAAAATCCTTTAAAAATCTCAAATCGACGAATAGAAATATAATTAAAAAGTATAATTCCGGAAATCACCTCAGAAATAAATAATTCGTCAAATAATATTATAAATCATAACCACTTCGGAAATAAATCACTGTCGAAAGCGATTATATGAGATAAAGCGAAATCGATCTCTGAAATTAAATCATATGCTCGAAATGTAATATGATAATTAAATAGAGCATACTTTAAGAAATAAAATGCATGCATCATTTATTTAAAAACAAAAGTGCACTCACAGTACTATTTAGGCGATCATGCATACGAGTTCTTTCATCGAGTAATAGCTCAGTACATCGCCCTGTACACAATTATATTCTGTGAATAACTGTTCAACAATTTAATACGATTCCTAAAATCAAATCCTCATAATCACATCTCCACTTCTTCTCGGATTCAACCCAAATTATACCACTAATACCAATTCGTTAATTTAAAGGTTCCAAGGCAGAACCGAGAGATATCCGACGGTTGGATTCTCGTAAGTCGATAACCGAAATTCTGAATTTCCAGGAATTTATAATCGATTCAAAACTTCCCTAATCTTCACCAAACTTCATATATAAGCTCTACAACATTTATAGGATTTAATTAATAGGCTAAAAAATTGAAATTAAAAAGCTGCCTTACGCGCGACCTACAGTGGCGGCGCGTGGGCCCCACGCGCCGTCGGCCACCACCTTCGATGGCCACCAAATTTTGGTAGCAACAACTACTCAACACGCCCAACATTTTTCTCAACTACAACACATTTCAATTTTACCTTTAAGTGCACGAATTCAGCCGGTGAAAAAAATCCCAGACAACTCCAAACCCTAGAATCGGGTTTTCCTTGATTCTCCTTCTACGCTGTAAATCGGAGTCAATGACCTTAGGGGAAATGATCACCGGCTCGGGGCACCTCTACTGACCCAATTTGGTGGTCGGAAACAGCCGGAAATGGCGGAATCGCCCGAAAAGCTCAAACTGACCCCGTGAGGTTCCTTGCTTCGATTTAGGCTTTTCCGGTCAAATCGCCGAAACCTAAGGGCACTAGCGTGGAGAGGAGGAAGAGGCGATCACGTGGTGGTCGGTTGCCCACCGGTTGATGGCTGGACGGCGGTGAATCAAGTGGAAGAAAGGAGAGGCCGACGGGGAGAGGAAGAGAGAGAAAGTGGGGGGGGGGGGGGGGGGGGGTAGGTTTCCGGAAATGGAAACCTACCACAGTAACTTTCTATATATATAGAAAGTTACCGTAAATAGTAACTTCCACATTTTAGGCCATAACTTTCACATACGAACTCCGAATTTTACGTACCACATATGCACGCGCTCAGTTTAACGTCCCCTACGACTTTCATGAAGAACATTTTCTCAAATTTTGATCCGAACAAAAAGTCATATTTTAGGGCCACTAAAAGTACTGAAACAACAGTAAAAGTGAAAGTAAAGGTCGTTTACCGTCCAAATGACTAGTAAACCGGTGAATTCAGGTTCGGGACGTTACACTCATAATTTTTCCCATAAATTATAAATGTCCTAAAAATCTTCTTAGCTGTGCTTGAGAAGTTACACACGCTCTATTTCCTTAAACAATGTAACCGGAAGTTTACTTCCTTAATAATTGAGTACAACTTCTAGCAATACATGCATAAAGCCCTCCATTTTTTTACCTATTCCATCATTTTGTATGATTTATTATAGACGAGAGTTTAGAGGTGAAAATATGCAGTATTGCCTGTTTAGAGCCTCTCTGATAAGCTTAACAAAATATCACCACAAAATCATATTATCTAATTGTTGACAAGACATTCAACACGTGATTTGTAGCATGAGAAACTATCTTCAGAAGTAAAGTTCCATAAGTAAGATGCCCTCTCCTTGTGAGAACTCTCTATACATTTCATCGTAGTGCTCTGAGCTTTATCTCAGTCTCTTCTTGCATTTAACAAACTACCCAACCAACCTTCATCAATCTCTTTCAGTTCATTCACACCCACCTCCAGGTTCCTTTTAATTCTGGTCTAAAAGTCTCATTCAACATCCACACCCACTCCCAGGTTCTTTTAGTCTGGTCTATATCTCTTTTGTCTCTTTCTTTTTGACAAGCTAAGGTTTCTAATCCCTCTGGCCTCTTTTTCTTCTTTTCTTCTTCTTTGCTCTAAAATACCTATAAAACATATAAATAAAGTAAATAACTAGAAAATATTACAAACTAAACATGAAAATACGAAGGAATTTGATATAAATAATGTACAATTACGCTCCTATCGGATTGACAAATTTTTTTGCAGAAAAACAAATGTGAGTAGCTCTTCCCTTGTTCTCAAAAAAGATTGCAAATACCTCTTATGCTGTCATGGGTTATGGGGTAGAGACGGCATTTGGACTTTTTAAAAATCTCAACTATCTGATAAGCCTTATGTTATATATTACCAGTCATTAGCTAGCATCGGCAGCATTTTTAGAAGCGGAAAATAAAAGGAAACAAAGAAATTTCAAGAATAAATGGTCAAAATCTCAAACCAAAACATGTGGCAAAGAGTTCAGAGAGAATTATAACTTAATGCGGGAAAAGGACAGCTCTGACTTAAATGGCTGCAATTGTTACTCACCTGCGGAAAGATCTGTCTTAACCATAGCTTATTGAAACATCTTGCAAAAAGGGCAGGCCTTTGATGAAAAAATAAATTTGTGTTGAAGTAAAATGGAATTGCAGAGAGAATTGTGTATTTTCATTGATAATATGAGCCATTTAAATAGGGAATTACAGAGTACATAAAAGGTAATAGAATCCGAACATAACTAGGTAATCTAGAACCTTCTCCTATTACAACTCAATGACTAAACCCTAGTTTGAAGAGGCACACATTATGTCAACATCCTTCAACACTCCCCCTTGTGCCGCTCAAACTTGGTGATGACGCTTTGATCGTTGCCTCGTTAAAAACCTTGTCAGGTAACAAAAACCCTGTGGGACAAAAATAACCCTGGTCGAATGACAAAAAGAGCACAACACGTCCTTCACTCTTCGAGATCTAACATGTAGACATCATACCTCCCCCGGATGTCAATATCTCCCCCTGATTGCTACAATCATGGGAGTTCGGATAACTTTCTTAATCCGATGCTTTTCACATGTTTCTCGAAGGTGGATTTAGGTAACGACTTAGTAAATAAGTCCGCTACATTATCCTCATATCGGATTTGGTTCACTTCAATGTTTAGAAGTGCTTGTTGTTGCTGATTGTAAAAGAACTTAGGCGATATATGCTTGGTGTTGTCGCCCTTGATGAAACCTAATTTCATTTGCTCAATACAAGCTGCATTATCTTCATAAATGCATGTAGGTTCATCTGTGGTAGACTTCAAACCACAAGTTCCTCGAATATGTCTAATTACAGACCTTAGCCATATGCATTCTCGCACGGCTTCATGTAGAGCAATAATCTCTGCATGATTTGAGGAATTAGCAACAAGGGTCTGCTTTGTAGACCTTCAAGATATCTCAGTGCTTCCCATGGTAAAGACATAACCTGTTTGGGAGTGACCTTTGTGAGGGTCAGAGAGATACCATGCATCAGCAAAACCCGTTAAGACATCGTTGTCATTTTGATGGATGGGAGGAGGAGGACATCGATCACCATGGACAGCGTCTACATCACGGGAGGTGGCGTTTTGCCTTGTGGGGTCCGATCCCACACTTCCGTCATTTCTTTTCTCTCTGTAGGGATAAAACAAACCCATATCAATCGTACCTCTCAAGTATCGAAAGATTGTCTTTGTGCCAATCCAATGGCGGCGTGTTGGCGCAGAACTATGTCGAGCTAACAAGTTCACTGCAAATGAGATGTCCGGTCTTGTGCATTGAGCTAAGTACAATAATGTGCCTATTGCACTTAGATAGGGCACTTCAGCATCTAATAAGTCTTCGTTCTCATCCTTGGACGAAATGGATCTTTTCTGGGCTCAAGACTACGGCCGATCATGGGAGTACTCACAGGCTTCGCTTTATCTTCATTAAAGCGCCTTAGTAATTTTTGAGTATATGCTGACTGATGGATCATAATCCCATCACTACGGTGCTCGAGTTCTAGTTCGAGGCAAAACCGTGTTTTCCCAAGATCTTTCATCTCAAATTCGGATTTCAAGTATTTAGCAGTTTCCTTTAACTCATCTAGCGTCCCAATTAGGTTCGTGTCGTCGACATAAACTGCTACAATTGCAAATCCGGAACTTGTCCTTTTTATAAACATGCATGGGCATATTTCATTGTTCACATATCCCTTTCCAATCAAGTAGTCACTTAGATGGTTATACCACATCCGTCCGGATTGTTTCAATCCATATAGTGAGCGTCTCAATCTTATTGAAAACGCGCTCCGTGGTTTAGAGCCACTTGACTTGGGTAATTGAAGTCCATCTGGAACCTTCATATATATCTATGAATTTAGATCCCCATAGAGATATGCTGTAACCACATCCATAAGCTGCATGTCAAGTTTTTCGAAAACTACCAAACTGACAAGGTAGCGGAACATTATAACGTCCATTACGGGAGAGTATGTCTCCTCGTAGTCGATTCCAGGGCGTTGTGAGAAACCTTGCGCCACGAGGCGGGCTTTGTATCTAACAACCTCATTTTTCTCATTACGCTTTCTAACAAAGACCCATTTATGGCCAACAGGCTTTATATTTGGGGGTGTCAGCGTTATAGGCCCAAATACCTGTCTCTTTGTTAGTGAATCTAATTCAACCTGGATCGCATTTTTCCATTTAGGCCAATCTGTTCTTTGTTGACATTCTTCAACGGAGCGAGGTTCGATATCATCATGTTCTATAATTCCTTGAGCGATAGAATATGCAAACACATCATCAAGGATAATAGAATCTCGACTCAACGTCTCATGTACACTAGTGTAATTCATGGAGATCTCTCTATTCTCTGGAATTGGTTCTAACATTGGAGCGTCCCCCAATGATGTCTCTTGGAGATAACCATAATCCGGAATATCTTCATGAGACAGGTTATTTATGTTGATGATTAATTGATCTTTTTGTGCCAAACTCGCTTTCTTTCTTGGGCGAGAATCCATTGAACCTTTGGGTCTCCCACGTTTCCTTGCTGGGAGCCTGGCCTGAGCCACATTGCCATCACCATTAGTGGTGGTGCCATGTCCATGATTTTTAGGGACATCAATCCTTGCAGGCACGTTTGCAGCAGGTATATGTGATCTTGTCACTTTAGCGATATCAGAAAATGCATCAGGCATAGAGTCTGCTACGTTCTGAAGATCGAGAATTCTCCGCACTTCAATTTCGGACTGTGCGGTTTGGGGATCAAGATGAGACAAAGTGGGGACAGACCACGACAATTCCTGTCGTTCCTGTTGAACATTATTGTTCTTATCTCCCCCTAACGACGGGAAGACTGTCTCATTAAAGTGACAATCCGCAAATCTAGCGGTAAATTGATCGCCTGTCAAGGGTTCTAAGTAGCGTATAATGGTTGGAGAGTCATATCCAACATAAATGCATAATCGTCTTTGAGGACCCATTTTGGTGCGCTGTGGCGGTGCAATTGGCACATAAACTGCACACCCAAATATGCGTAAGTGTGAGACGTCAGGCTCATATCCAGTAACCATCTGGGACGCAGAAAAGGGTTGAGTGGCAGTAGGCCTCAGACGAATAAGCACAGCTGCATGCAATATTGCATAGCCCCAAGCAGAAACAAGGAGATTGGTGCGCATAACCAATGCTCTAGCAACCATCTGAATTCTTTTAATGGCAGCTTCTGCTAGACCATTTTGGGTGTGAACATGAGGGACAGGGTGTTCAACCTCAATCCCAATGGACATGCAATAGTCATCAAAAGTTTTTGATGTAAACTCTCAAGCATTGTCAAGACGAATTGACTTAATGGGATGATCAGGGTGGTGAGCCCTTAACTTAATGATTTTTGCTAGGAGTTTAGCAAATGTAGCATTTCGTGTGGACAAAAGCATGACATGTGACCAGCGTGTCGATGCATCAACCAATACCATAAAATATCTAAATGGTCCGCAAGTTGGTTGGATAGGTCCACAAATATCACCTTGGATTCTTTGTAAGAATGGTATGTTTTCTTTAGTGTCCTTTGCATAGGATGATTTAGATCCTAACTTTGCTAAAGAGCAGGCTTTGCAAAACGAATGATGAGCTTTGGAAGCAACCAAGGAAGAATTTGGTTGTACCACAAAGTCACAATTGACTTTAGAAGTAGAAAAAGGAACCAAGCTAGGAGGCATTAGTGGTGTCAATACCACTTTTGGGCCACAGGGGGTAGGCGGATATGGCCCTACCTTGGACTGAATTTTGGTTCTGACTTCTTTTCGTTTTGAAAAATGGATGTCCGTGTGAAGTCTTTAGTATACGGATCATCATATCACGACTTGAGTGTCCCAGACGATCGTGCCAAAGCCTATATGTGTCAGAATACCATAAGTCATCTCTCATGACATGGTTGGATTCAATGACTCTAATAGTGGTTGCATACAACCCACTAGAGTGATACATAAGTTTCTCTAATACTCGTTTATGTCCGTAGTCATTAGAGGTGATGCAAATGTACTCTTGTCCATTATCACAATGTGTTTCCACATGAAAACCATTGGCTCTTATATCTTTAAAACTCAATAGGGTCCTTCCAGCCCTAGGAGCATATAGAGCTTCAGTGACATTAATACTTGTGCCATTTGGCAACATAAACTGAGCTGGTCCTCGACCATGAATAAATTGTGATGGTCCAGCCATCGATCGTAGTCACAGAAAATCGACTAGGAGTCATCCATAGAATTAGTTGCCTATGTCGCAATATAGTATGTGTGGTGCCACTATCAACAAGGCATTCCAACTCTCCAGGAAACATACTGAAAAAGGGTTTTTTGCACCAACAGTGTCTGGAGACTTGGGTGACTGACAATATGATACCCGAACTTACAAAGTTATCAAAGTAATACCCAGACTCAATTTTTCTTATCAACGTAGTACCTGCGGTCGATTTCCGTCACGGTGCCGTTAATCCGAACACGTGTGAAGCATGTGAGGCACTGGATGATGACAAAAAGACTGATTTGCCCTAAATGTAGGGTCATATCTGACATTTTACCTATTTTTAATAAAAAAAAAAACTATTGACCTTTTATTTTTTTAATCATTTTTTTCTATAGTCTCGTCTTCTTCCTCTACCCCTTTCGACTTCTTCATCCTAAAAGCCCAGCTTTAAATGCAATCTCTCACTTTAGACTCTACTCTACCTCAATTACCATGCTTGACCATTTTCTGATATACCGGCATGAATTTCTCTTGTTTAAACTCACGATATCAACTGGAAATCTGTTTCAATTTGAGGTAATTAAGGGTTCATTCTCAGTCCTCATGAACGTTTGGTGTATTTTAGGCGGCAAATTTCTGGGTTCTTTGTTCTTGGCTTCTAGGTTTGTTGAGTTTATGGGTTTCTTTTTTTATCAAACAATACTTGAATTAATCAATAAGAACTCAAATCCAAAATTTCATCTTCAATAATTGATCAGATTTTTTTCTGCTGGGTTCAAGAACATGAATGAATCAACGTTGTTGTGATTCTTCTTTTGCTT
Source organism: Rosa rugosa (assembly GCF_958449725.1). NCBI lineage: Eukaryota > Viridiplantae > Streptophyta > Magnoliopsida > Rosales > Rosaceae > Rosa > Rosa rugosa. The sequence goes on from NC_084823.1 coordinate 14,011,886, forward strand.
TTTTGCTGGGTTCAAGAACATGAAGATGAAGAATTGCTGGGTTCAAGTGTTACCAACATGAATTTCTCCTCTAAATTCATGAAGACCATTTCCAATTCGTCTACTTCCTCTACCATTTCTCTTGATTCCAGTGAATATATGGGCTTAGAAACCTGGGTTGGCCTTGTGGATTTTTGCTGAGATGGTGCGAGGACGAAGAAGACGAAGAGGGCTTGGAAGAAAGGTCTTCATCGCCGGAGTCGGCAACGGGAATGAGAAGCTCTCGATCTCGCGGCTCTCTGTCTCTGTTGCTTGCCATTGCAATTGACGACGACGACTTCTCATCGCCCATCACCCACGGACCCAGAAATTTAAAGCAAGACCCAGAAGATGAACTTGAATGAGTTTGTATCAATTGATTGGAATTTAAAGCGAGACCCAGAAGATGAACTTGAACTTGAAATTTTCTTTTTTTTGTTGTTCTTTAAGTTTGTATTAATTGATTGGAACTCTAGAGAGAGAAAGATGGCATCATAATGGTTTGCTGGGTTTAAGAAGATGAACTTGAATGGGTTCAAGAACATCAACGTTTGCTGGGATTTCTTTTGTTTTTTTTTTTTTGGTTGCTTTTTTGCTGCATTTAAGATGATGAACATGGTTGATCAAAAAAAAAAAAAAAAGATGATGAACATAGAGTTTCGGGAGGAGAGAGAAAAATAAGTTATTTTTAATTTTGAATTTATTCATTTAGGGGTTGATGGAGTGAAAAAGTCTTTTTTGCCCTCATTTTGCGACTCACGTACGTCACACATGATTAAGATTGACAGCACCGTGACGGAAATCGACCGCAGGTACTACGTTGATAAGAAAAATTGAGTCTGGGTATTACTTTGATAACTTTGTAAGTTCGGGTATCATATTGTCAGTCACACAAGTCTCCAGACACTGTTGATGCAAAAAACCCTACTGAAAAATAATAAAGTTCGAAATTAAAAAATGACTTGATGCATAAACTCTTTGCAAGCGTACGAATCGTGTCAAGTAAGGGAAGTATTTGGACCTTAGTTTATCGTACCTCGGGGATTAGGTGTTGGACCTAACCAAGATAATTGGCGGTAGGATACTAAAAGCACACAAGAAAAATAAAAAGTAAAATAAAAACTATAAACAATCAAGGCACCAAGCCTTGGCAATGCTCGGCTTAGCTCACACCAAGCCAATTCAAAGCCACTAACTTGTAGCCTCAAGATGGGTATACACAAATGAGTCGATGGATTTAATATTTGAGAATTGAATTGAACTTAACAAAAAGTAATAAAATGCAAAGCTATTAATAAAAATGTAAGGAAATTAAACTAGAAAAGTGCGAACAATATAATGAGAATGTCGGGTGCTAGGGAGGTTCCTTCACCCAAATCTCATGTGTCGGAAGCTAATCTAATGTAGATGCAAATTTCTTATTTTGGCGGTAGTCGTATCCAAGGCGGTTCAAGGCTCAAGGACCGAAATTCCCTTTCATGGTATTCCTACTCCGGTTCAAGGGTCGTAGGAACTCACTTCACATGAATTAGAGCCGGTTCAAGGGTCTCTAATTCACATCAAGAGGCCTAAAGATCGAGGAATTAGACTACTAAGCGACCCGCCCGCGCATTCACGCAACGGGTGTAAATCACCATGCTTATAACCCCTCGAATACGAAATTGAAGGTTTCTAGCTTAGGAATTAGAGGGGGTCAAGCCTCTAACTCCATCCTAGACATGCTCAAAATACACACCCTAGAGTTGACTAGGCTCCTAGACATGCATTTTAACCCAACAAAAATAGATATAAGCATCCATCATATGAAAATTGCATCCTTACATTAAAATAAGCATCTTTTACACAAGATTTGGACTAGGGCACACAACCCTAGCCCCCAACAACAAAACTACTCACTACCCATCACCAAACTAACATCAAAATACATAATTGAAAGAGAAAAAAAGTGAAGAGAAGTAGAGAGTAACAAGAACAAGCCACAAATTGCTATAGAGCAATTATGGTTAGCCTTGATTTATGGCTCCCACTTTTACCCAAATTTGATGTTTATGAAGCTCTTGATGCTTGGGCTCCTCTTTGAATCTTGTGAAATTGATGAAGGTTTGTGGTGGAATAGTGAAGAAAATATAGAAAATGGGTTGGAGGTGGGTGGTTCGGTGTTAGAGAGAAGAAGGAAGGCTGAAATGGGGTTGGTAAGAGAGAGGGATGGGTGCGGCTGTTGGAGAAGAGAGAGGGTTTGGGGTGTAGGTCGTGGTCTATATATATAAGTGGGTTAATTATTGAAGTGGGTGGCTGTTGGTCTTCCAAGAGGAAGAGATGGATAAGTTACACGTGCTGAGTACGTGAGGAGGAGAAAGAAAAATCATGTTGATGCCAGCCACGTGTTGGCTTTTAATTGGCTTAAGGCAATTAATGTAATTGCTGCATGTTAATGACTGGAGGTGAACGTTTAATTAATCAGATGCTTGATTAATTAATCAAGCTAATGATTAATTAATATAACCTTTTCTCCTTTCTGCAATCTTCTTCTTCTTTTCTATTTTTCTTTCTTCCCCACTTTCCACAACCTTGAATATTTCCATATATATTGTCAAGGGACTAGCCGGGTTTCGCTCTCTAGCTTGCATTGACCATGGTTGACCGTATCGACAATTTCGTCATTTTGTCGGAAACTCCAATTTGCTCCAATTTCGCACAATTTTCTCTCGTTTTCGCAATTTCGCTTATTTTCTACAAAGTAAATAAAAAATGGATTAATTACATATTAATTGACATGGGGATTTGCTTATTTATAGTGTTTTAGATATAATTACACGCATATAAATGCGTATAATAAAAAAACATGTCCATGACATTGAATAATACGATACTTTATTAATAAATATAGCCAATGATTACATCAAAGTGTTAATGCTTTGATCCGTTGGGGATCTAATTTAACGATAAGTAAAGAGAGAGAGAGAGATTGACACAAGATGTATAGTGGTTCGCCTCCGCATGAGCGGGAGACTACGTCCACTTGAAAGCTTATACTAGTGTGTGTCGAGCCTTGCGGCCCAACGAGATTACAAGGGATGTAATGGGATGGATGAATTGTGGGAGGAGGCATTCCCTTTATAGATCAAGGAAGCCATCTCCTCCACTTATTCTTCGATGTGGGACAAGTTAAGTTACTATTCTAGTCTATTTAACATGTAGAAAGCCTATTTGTGTGGGCATGTTGACAAGGGCGGAAAGGTGGCTTCCCGACGTCGGATTTGCGACTTCCGGATACCGCCGCGTAGCCTGAACATAAGGCTACAAGATGAAAGTCTTGGTTGGGCCTTGCCATGTCTTGAGGATGTCCCAAAGTGGGTGTTACTTATGCTTGGTGACGTAGTAAATACTCCATATTATTGGAGGTATGTACAAGTCCCCGAAGTCCCCAAGTAAGAGGAGCTTATTGGTTGGGGAGTTCAAATCATGAAGTCATCAAGCATAAGTAACCGGGCGGTACGGAGCCCCTACAAGTCCCCGAACTCCGTAAGCAAGAAGGGACTCGTGAACCTGCACAACAAAAACAAAAAGCAGGCATACGTAGAATGCTCGTTGCATTGGGCAACAAATGTGAGTTGCATTGATATGCGTTGGCATATATAAACGGATGAGGTGTGTGATACATGTTGATGTATACACGCGAATGGCGTCGAGGACGATCGATTTATGACGGACAAACTCGAGAGCGCGTATGGCCGTGTGAGCATATGGATTGCATATGATAAATGTAAGTTGTATGAGCGCTGCGAAGGTAAGCGTTTGTTTGGTTGTCGCTTGTATTAATGGAACGCGAAAAGAATTCAATTTGTCGGGAGCGACAAATGGTAAAAGAATTCCATGTTCCATTAACGTGTGGTGTGTCGAGTAGACATGAATGTGAAGATTGGGAATGCCGGGAAGGCGTGAGCGGGAAGCTCGTGAGCGGAAGCTCAATGGGGCGCCGGGAAGGCATGAGCGGGAAGCTCGTGAGCAGAAGCTCAATGGGGTGCCGGGAAGGCATGAGCGGGAAGCTCGTGAGCGGAAGCTCAATGGGGTGCCGGGAAGGCATGAGCGGGAAGCTCGTGAGCAGAAGCTCAATGGGGTGCCGGGAAGGCATGAGCGGGAAGCTCGTGAGCGGAAGCTCAATGGGGTGCCGGGAAGGCATGAGCGGGAAGCTCGTGAGCGGAAGCTCAATGGGGTGCCGGGAAGGCATGAGCGGGAAGCTCGTGAGCGGAAGCTCAAGGGTTGGGCCCCTGCTAGGCCCGCTAGAGAGTCCCCGACTCCCCAGCCATGTTTGTTGAGGAGGAGCTGCACGGAGCAGAGGGTGTTGGGAAGCGATCCCAATCTTTGGTACCCAAGCGTCGGGGTTAACTGCCGGATCAATGGCTGCCGTAGGCTGTGTTAACTAGTCCCTTGCTGCCGGATCAATGGCTATTATGAGGCGTTGCCTGACCGCTTGGCGGTTTTGGTCGTAGACCGTGGATGTGTACAGTATGTATTTGCATGAAAAAATGACAAACACATAGAGAAAGCATGTACAAGTAGTAAAGTGGCCAAGGACATGTCGTAGGCATGCGTAAGGGTCATGGAGACATGTATAGACATGGCATCGGCGGTAGCTCAAATTGCAAGAGCGTAAGAGATAAGAGGAATGCACTTATCTTATGTCGATTTGGAGCGAGTTGGAGTTGGAATCAATGTAAGTACCCAAATCATGTTGGAGTTGTGCAAGCATGACGCTCCATTGCTTTAGCGGAGCATCCAAGTGGAAAGATGATAATCTCGCTGATTGGAGAAGTGATCGGTGATTATGTCTCCTTAACATAAGATAGAGTAAGTGATTAGTACTCTTTCCATATAATTAAATTGATTAAATATATATATGCCATAGATATCGAATGTACACATGTTTGAGAATGTCACGGTGGCCGGTAACCATAGTGATATTGCTGCCTTGTATATATGCATGGCATTAAATGATATATATACCTACAACTAGTGAAGTTACATGTAAAGACCAGATATGTTATCATGAGATATTGAACTTATAGACACAAGAAGCATGCATACACGGAATGCATTTGTGTCAAAGATGCATGAATACCCAGTTGCTAGAATGGTAGCACATGATCAAATTAGTCAAAAGTTATGCAAAAATGCACTTTCAGACTCTGACCATTTATAAATGACTACACCCACAGTAATGTAATTTGTAGCAGCGGTATTGAGTGAAACAATATCTTAATATTTGTGGTAGGCAATTAACCAATGACATGTTGACAATTCTAGGCATATATACTTAAATAGTCACATGCTTGTAATGTCTGTGTGGCTTACCCGTGCACAGCAAAAATGCTAATAGCAAGTGAGTTTATGAAGTGTCAAATATGCCCTTAGAATTGTCTTATGCACGTTTTAATTTGCAATGATAATTGGAGCTAGCATAGCTGACTATGTTATAGGCATATACTGCAATGACAACTGGCAGGATGTGGTATTCTTGTATCGAAGCAGGTAACTGTAATTTGGTCTTCCCACGAAGATATATGGTAGAGGGTATATGTTCAATTTCCTAGATGACATGTTCCTAGATGACATGTTTGGTCTAGGACGTGTAGGCAACAGGCAATAGTTATGCTTAAGTGTAGACACGTTATGCTTTATACCACAGATAAAAACAAGAGAAGCTTATCTTTGAAGCCTATTAGATCATTTTAGGAAGTAAAGCATAGCGGATACTATATTGCAGTACAGCAGACCACATCTGTTAGAAGCTATGCACTTATTGTACTGTTAACATGCGCCAAACCAGTATAATAATAAGAAGCACATAAGACAGGTTCAAACGTGGTTCGAAAACTTAGCTTGTTCTCTGGCTTTGCTATAGAGCTGCGTTAAGGTGATGAGCTGAAGGTCGAGAAGATTGACCGCCAAGGAACTGAAATGACAAACTCGGCATGTGCGCTAGCTAGGCGTCAAGTGAGTGATTGATGATATGCGCTGGGTGCCGATTTCGATCAAGGAACATTGAATAGGTGCCCAAAGTAGCTCTTTGGGTGTGAAGAGAAGATCTTAGTGTTCTGGGTTCCCACAGCTTGTACTTTCTCTTTCATTCTGCCACTTTTCCGACGAAGTAGAAAGGGTAAACGTGATTGATTTTATACTTGACGACCGTGTAGCTGACGTTTCGTCAATAATCCCCGTTAAGAAGCTCCGTTGAGGGGCTGATTGAGGCGGGGGCCGAGATAGATGGCGGGTCGAGCGTCGTGTTACGCACAGTAAATAATTGGGTGTTGGCGGCTTGCTGGCGGAAGAGTTGCTCAGCGGAGACCACCCAGCGGTGAAGCTGCTCAGCGGAGACCGGCGGAACGAAGCCTTGCTGGCGGTTGTGGCTGGCGGAACTGTGTCTAGCGGAGGCTAGCGAAGATGGAGGTAGCCAGCTAGCGGAGGCTGTCCGGGCCATGGCTAGCGGTGGAGGTGTGCTCGTTGAAGCTTTGAAAAAAAAAAAATTTGCTCAGCGGAGGTAGGCCGGCGGAGGCAGGCTAGGGGAACGGAGCAAAGGTTGCTGACCGCTGGGCATAGCTAGCGGTGGTGTGCCGCCGGTGATTGCTAGCGGGGGAGTTCGGCGGAGCCTGGTGTGCACTTGGAGGTGCAACTTGCAGCAGGGATTGCGCACCGGAGTCCGGCGGATGCTGAAAGTGTGGCGGAGACGCCGAGTTCGGCGGAGGACTAGAGCTGCAGAACTGGGGTCCGGCGGAACATGGAGTTCGGCGGAAGCTGGAGCTTGGTGGCGAACATTTCCGGCGGACTGGGTCAGCGGTTGCTGCCGTGAGCAGAGGAGTTGGGCGGAGGAATTGCCGCTGATGGATCCTTGGCTGCTGGTGGTGCAACGGAGACTTGGTGGGCAAGGTCTGGCGGTGCAACATCAGCAGAGGTGCTGGCCTTGCTGCTGGTTGGATCTGGCGGAGGAAGGTTAGGCCTGCCGGCGGAGGTTTTGCCGCTAGCGTGTCCTGGCGGACCGGGTTGTCGCTGACGGAGCTGTGATGGTGAAAGCGGAGTGCGCTGGGCTCTGCTCGCCGGCGGTTTGGCGAAGATGCCGGTTGGCGGCTGAAGATGGAAGTTGGGCGGGAAAAAACTACCGCTGAAGACTTTGAAAATGGTTCTGGGTGCCCAGAGAGATTTTCTGGGTGTCCAGAGCAAATTTGGCACCGAAATTTTTTTTTTTTTTTTGAGATGTCAGCGTTGACTTTTTGAGTCGGGCGTTGACCATCCACGCTCGGCGTTGACCAAGCCTTGACCGCCCCCAATGCTGGTGTTTTGAGCAATTTCTGCAAGTTTTGACCACTCCATGGGCGTTGACTAACTCCGCTGGGCGTTGACCACGTGTTGACCAGCCCGCAAGGTGCAAATTTCTGCACACTCTGCTCTAGTTACCGCCAAGAAACATTAATTCAAACACAAACTCAAAGAAGGAAGGAATTTCTTCAAGTTCCGCTAAGCAGACTTAGCTCATGGAAGGTGACGAAGCCAATTGTTGGCTTCCCACAGACGGCGCCAATGTTAATGCTTTGATCCGTTGGGGATCTAATTTAACGATAAGTAAAGAGAGAGAGAGAGATTGACACAAGATGTATAGTGGTTCGCCTCCGCATGAGCGGGAGACTACGTCCACTTGAAAGCTTATACTAGTGTGTGTCGAGCCTTGCGGCCCAACGAGATTACAAGGGATGTAATGGGATGGATGAATTGTGGGAGGAGGCATTCCCTTTATAGATCAAGGAAGCCATCTCCTCCACTTATTCTTCGATGTGGGACAAGTTAAGTTACTATTCTAGTCTATTTAACATGTAGAAAGCCTATTTGTGTGGGCATGTTGACAAGGGCGGAAATGTGGCTTCCCGACGTCGGATTTGCGACTTCCGGATACCGCCGCGTAGCCTGAACATAAGGCTACAAGATGAAAGTCTTGGTTGGGCCTTGCCATGTCTTGTGGATGTCCCAAAGTGGGTGTTACTTATGCTTGGTGACGTAGTAAATACTCCATATTATTGGAGGTATGTACACAAAGGTCCCAAAAAGTCTAATCCAAAATAAAGAAAATCAAACTTAGACAAATTGTAGTCACTCAGTCCGTTTGGTAACTCCAATCAAATATGACCTGGAAAGTAGAGAGTGATGTTGGTGGAGTGAGGCTCTCTTAAGTACCAATAATCTCAATTACTTTCCTAGACATCATATTTTATTGGGTGCACCACATAAGAAAGAGTTAATACAATTGTCATTTATTGACTAAGGCATATTGCCATTACAAAAATTCTTGGAAAATAAAAGGACTAATCTAATCAAAGTCTGCAACATTCTTCTGCACTTCATCTTCAGCTTTGAAGTCCTCAATGGTGAGATTAACGTCTCCACCATTTACTTCTTCTTCTTCTGCAAGGTACACTTCTTGCTCCCTCAGGTTCCTGTATGCCCTGTATCTTGCAGCTAGTTGCTCGCTTGCCTTGCATTGCTTGAACCAATGCTCACTTGATCCACATCGATGACACACATCATTGTGGTTGCCTCCCTTCAATTGAGGTGCACGTTGTGGGTGTTCCCTAGGAGGATTGGCACCACCACCACGACCCATGGTGCCACCACCATGGCCAGGGATGCCACGACCCCCTCTCCCACGTGTGGCATTGCCACCACGTGTATCCGCACCAAACTTGCGGTTTCCTTCCAGGTTAGGGCAGTTATATAGACACATACGTCCCTCATGTCCCTTATTCTTAGGGTTCCGCTCCTTGTGCCCTCCTTTGGGTGCATTATAATTTGACACACTAAAAATAGCCCGCAATTTAACCCTGTAAAATGTCATCGTTAGTATAGAATAAGTAGGGATCGTTCAAACCGGGGATTGAGGGTACACCTGTAATTGTGTAAACAAATAAAGAATTAAAATAATAAAGTATTATTTACAAAAATAATAAAAAGAATAAAAATATATACAAGTGAACACAAATAAGGGGGTTTTAGGATTATAGAATCGGAATTAAAATTAAATAAAATAAAGAAAATGTAAAAACATATATACAAGGGTGGAACGCAATGAACAAAGATCAAAACTACAATCATATGAATGAAATCCAATTACAACTCCTATAGTTGATTATTTATGTCATGAGAAATAAGTTGACCATGTGAAACGTTAATTAGCAAACGATTTCCCATATTTTACTTTCCTTGAATGTTTAATCTAAGTGAAAGCACCTAAATTAAACCTATTGAACATGCAATCATAGTCTAGAAAGCTAGCTACTCAAGATTGAACACATTCAATGCAAGAAGAACAAAGAAAGGATGTCAACCAAAGTGCACAACCTAGTATGAAAAAGTGCATCTATTTGCAATCCTCCTTAATTGATTTCGACTTTTGTCCAAAGCCTTCACTACTTAAATCTAGCTCCAATTACATGCATATATCATAAGTTGGCCACCAAAGAACATAAACATGCAAAAGTACGTTTTCTATAATCCAAAATCAATCAAGCAATCTCACATAAGCAACATATAAATCAACATATAAAAATCACAACTTTATTTCAAAACATATAAACTGGCTTTAAAATTTGCCCTTAACATCATGTTAACTATAATTCATAGTTCTACAAATCCAAACAAACAAAACCAAAAGAAGTTACAAGGAAAAAGATTGAATTACACCGTGAAGGGAGTGGATGATGAAGAGCTTGAGACATTGATCTTGAATCTTGAAAGCAAGGCTTCACTATCACGACACAAGGTGGAACGATGGCGGCTAGGATTACTCACGGCTTCTTCTTCTTCTCCTCTTTGCTTGAAGATGCAAAACTAAGAACTAGAGAATGAAAGGAAATGAAACTAAGAACTAGAGAATGGAGAGAAGATGGTGAGGAAATGGAGAGACAAAGAAGATGAAATGGATGAAGGAATTTGTCTAAGAACTAGAGAATGGAAAGGAGATGGAGAGACAAAGAAGATGAGATGGATGAAGGAATCTTTTGTTACTTCTTTGTAGCCTCTATTTATAGGCTATCAAGCCATAGTGTTTGTCCTTAAACAAATCATGATGGGCTAGGTTTGAGCACTTAAACACTAATGGAATTGTTAGGTTTAAGCACTTAAACACTAATGAAATTTGTTACGTTTAAACACTTAAACACTAATGGAATTTGTTAGGTTTGAGTTACTCTCTGCTCATTTTTCCTTCAATTAATTCTCCACCAATAATTCAGATTTTTCCTGTGACTTCTTCATAACAAATGTTCCTCTATGAGTGTAGATCATCCTGGTAGAATTTCAGAGTTAAATTCTATGTGGTTGGGCCGGAAACGCTGCTGGACTCCTTACAGGTCCAGTTTTCCAGTTTTGCTTCTGCAGAAAATTGGGCCGATCTTTTGAAGGCCTTCCACTTCTATCTGGATCTTGTACTCTTCATAATAAATGTTTCTTAGGATGTCTAGAATGGATCTGGAGAGTTTTAGCTCATTTTAAGTTCATTTGGTCAGGCGGCCGCTCCTTCTTCCTTGCTTGGCTTGGTTTCTCCTAGCCGGAGTAGGAAAATGTGTAAAGTTGACCTCTTTAGTACATTTCCATTTTTCTCCATCATTTCTAGGTAATTATGGACCTAACACTCATTTATTCTTCATCTACTCCAATGTACCTAAAAAATAGAAATTCAATTAAAAATCGATTCGTTAAGGAATTAACTAAGCAAAATGTGAGGAATTAACTATTAAAATACCACATTAAAATGCTCCTATCATAATTCGCCTCATGAACGCTCTTAGTTCCAATGGGCCTTGAATTATAATTCCTCACGAGTATTGTTAACGTTAGTGACCGAGGGGTCTCTAGTTAGCTTTAGAGAGAGAGAGAGAGAGAGAGAGAGAGAGAGTGACACAAGCGAAGTATAGTGGTTCACCTCCCGCCTTAGCGGGAGACTACGTCCACTTGAATGTTGTACTAGTGTGTGTCGAGCCTTGCGGCCTAACAAGATTACAAAGTGTGTTGTAATGGGATGTTGGATGTGGAATCTCTATCTAAGTGGGAGGAGAGTGTCATTTTATTTCTATCTTTCCATACATAACCGAAAAATGGAAAAGATTCTTCAAGAGTCTCGGGCCTTTTATAGGTGAAGGAGTGCTCTTCCTTTACATGGTTTTCGATGTGGGACAAGCAAAGATAACTATTCTAGTGTAGAAAGCCTAGTTTGTGAGGGCAACTTGGCAAGGCCGGAAAGGTGGCTTCCCGGCGACGGATTTGCAACTTTCGGATACCGTAGCGTAGCTTGAACATAGGGCTACAAGATGCAAGTCTCGGTTGGGCCTCACCATGGCTTGTGGATGTCCCAAAGAGCGTGTTAATTATGGTTGGTGAGATAGCAAACTAGCCTTGCTAGTAGAGGTATCTACAAGTCCCCGAAGTCCCCAAGTAAGAGGAGCTTCTTGGTTGGGGAGTTATACACATGATGTCACCAAGCATAAGTAACCGGGCGGTACGGAGCCCCTACAAGTCCCCGAACTCCGTAAGCAAGAAGGGACTCGTTTAATCCTGCACAATGAGACAAAAAACGCGCATATATAGAATGCTTGTTGTATTGGTTATTGTTCGTATTAATGGAATGCGAAAAGAATTCGATTTGTAGTGAGCAACAAATGGTAGAAGAATTCAATATTCCATTAATGTGTATGAACATGTAAAATATTGGTAGTTGTATATGTGGATCTTATGGCCATATAACACGCACAATAGATAGTGGCAAGTGTAATGGGTGTCTATAGTAATTTTGTGGGAGTAGTCCCGGTGACATAGAATGAAGCGTTTGTGAACTTGGGGCTTAAGTAAAACATGTTGGACATGATCGAGCAAGTTGGGTTGTTCGAGCAAGTTGGGTGTAGTTGAGTGTGTAGGCGCTGTGCGAGCATGCGAGGCGTGGCCCAAGCGCAAGTCGTGGCCATACTCGATACCCAAGCAAGTCGTAACCCGAGCAAGTCGTTTATCCGAGCATGTTTTAGTAAGTCGTAAGTGTCACAAGCTTCTAGATGAGTGTCACATATTTATTTAATTGAGTTGCAATTAAGTAGTAGCATGGCATATGTGTATAGCATGTACTTGTAGTAAAGTTGCTAATAACATTTTGTAGGCATGCTTAAGGGTCATGGAGATATGTATAGTCATGGCAAAGGCTCTAATTGCAAGAGCGCAAAAGATAAGATAGTGACTTATCTTATGCCGATTTGGAGCGAGTTGGAGTTGGAATCAATGTAAGTACCCAAATCATGTTGGAGTTGTCCAAGCATGACGCTCCATTGCCCCGGCAAAGTACCTTAGTCGAAAGGTGATGATTTCGCTAATTGGAAATGGTGTTCGTGCCTCGTCAACATAAGATAAGGTAAATGATTAGCAATATATCAATGAACTGACCGAGGAATAAAATTGATTAAATATGTGCAACGAAGATTTAATGTACACATATTTGAGAATGTCACGGTGGTGATCATGCGATATTGAATTTAGCTATTGAATTTAGATAGACATAAGCAACATATATACACGAAGTGCAATTGTCTTCAAGCATGACTGAATACACAGTTGCTAGAAAGCTAGCACAGAGATCATGTTGGTCACAAGTTGTGTAAAGAAAATGCAATTTCCGAATCTTGTCAATTGTGAATGACAAAGATTATGAGGAGTGTAGTAGCAACCTACTGATAATGGTTGAAACAATACTTGAATTTGAATAATGTCATGATATGAGGTTGAAGAGTAAAATATAGAAATATAGAAATATAGCAAATGTGCTATATTGGTGTGCCCCAGATGTGTTCTGTGGTCTGTGCTCTGCCAGTATCATGTATCTTGTTCAATTGTATATTTGTAAGATACTTGACATCTTTGAATTATGCCATAGAGTCTAAGTTAGACATGACACGTATAGGCAAAGGAATATATAGATTTTGGGGCTTGGAAATATATAATACACATGATGGGTTGACCATTAACATAGGAGACTAGCAAAGAACACATGTCAATATAAAATTGTGCATGCTAGTACATATGTTGCATGTTTCTGGGGCTTACATATATTGCATGTTTGCAAGCTATCATGATGTCTGTGTACATATAAATATCTAAGCTAGCATAGGCTGCATAGCCAACAAAATTAGCTGGCGTTAAGGGAAATATGCATGGCATTGACACCTGTTTTCACTGATGCGTTCCCTTGTAAACGAACTGATCATGCATGATGCCAAGACATAGCCATTTCGAAAATATCATGATGCTTGGTTGATGCATATTTATGATTCGGTTGGTCAAGAAAGACACATGCATATATCTGTAAATACGACAACCTGCTGTCATGGACTCGTAAGCACGTGTGGATAGCATAAGCAGACACCGAAGATATATATCTTTTTTTCAACTGGAGATAGCAGAAAACTTATCTGGTTGAAGTATATCTTTGAAACGCGCAGGGAGAACGTGATTTCATAGAGAGTAGCGTGAGCTGCTTGCTCGAACAAGAACTGTGGGTGCCCAGAGAGGAACAGAGCCAAACATGGGTGTCCAAAGCATGTGTTTTCTGGGTTTAATGATTTGCAGCGGGTACAGCCGATGACAGGCGGATGAGCTAGAGAGTTTTGGCTAGCGGTGGCTTAGCGGAGGAAGGTTTTACTAGCAGTATCCTTGGCCAGCTGTAGCGGTTGGCGGAGGAAACTTTTGCCAGCGGAGGAAGCATATTTGTGGGTGTTCAAAGCTTGGCGGTACCGCGAATACTAGGTAGCGGTACTTGGTGTTCAGCGGAGACACAGACCTCGGCGGAGACTCGGAGCTCGGCAGAGTTTGAGTTCAGCGGAGGCTCAGAGTGCGGTGGAGACGGCCGACTTTGAGCGCGGCGGAGGCCTTGTTCAGCGGAGGTTTGTCCAGCGGAGCGGACCTTTGGACTGCGGCGGTTTGGCCAGCGGAGGTTTGCCAGCCAAAATTTCTTGGTGTGCATCCGTCGAGCGCTGTACTGCTGCTGAAGCCAGTCCTGCGTCACAGGGACTTGGTGCTGGAAGAAGGATGAGCAAGATCATGTTTGATGGAAGGTTTTGCAGCTGAAGTTTGCCTCTGGCACTAGCATTTGCCGCTGAAGATTTCCCGCTGGCACCAGTGATTGCCACTGAGGCCTTTTTTTGCCGCTGGAGATAGAGTTTGCCGCTGGAATTTGCTGCTGAAGCCTGCTGTTGCTTTCAGTTGATCGTGGCGAACCAGTTAAGTTCAATTGGCGGATGCAGCTCCGACAAGTTCGGTGACGACGTCAAGTTTGGTTTGATGGTAATGAGTCTTGTAGCGGAGCTTGTCGGCCGTCATCCCGTATGAACAAGATGAAACTTGACGGTCCCAGACTTGGTTGTGCGCAACTCAGAGCTCGGCGGTTGGCGGAGTGTGTGTGTGGCAGTGTCCTCTTGGCGGACAAATCCCCTGGCGGACGCCCACTGCCCACTGGCGGTGCCGCTGAGTTGATGACCTTGTTGAGCCCGTTATTAGCGTTGAGGATGGGTAGGAAGTAGTCGGCGGTGTACAGTACAGAAATTTGAAACTCAAATTGGATTAAAGTTGATGCTCCGTTGATACCTAGGCTAGCGCCGTGGGCTTGGCCTTGCTCCGACTATCCTTGGCGGGGGCTTCTGGTGCTTGAAATTGACTCTTAGCAAGATACCGCTAGGTGCAATGAGATCTTTGGCGGAGTGAAGCCTAGCGGTGCTGGGTGTCCAGAGTAAATGGGCAAATTTTTTTTTTTTTTGGTGGCTGGCGTTGACCAAGCCATGATGGGCGTTGACCGACTCCGCCGGGCGTTGACCAAGCATTGACCGGCCCCAATTTGATGTTGAACGAGCGTTGACTCAACACTTTCGGGTCAAAGTTCGTGGTAGGTGACGAAGCCTTTGTGTTGGCTTCCCACAGACGGCACCAATGTTAACGTTAGTGACCGAGGGGTCTCTAGTTAGCTTTAGAGAGAGAGAGAGAGAGAGAGAGTGACACAAGCGAAGTATAGTGGTTCACCTCCCGCCTTAGCGGGAGACTACGTCCACTTGAATGTTGTACTAGTGTGTGTCGAGCCTTGCGGCCTAACAAGATTACAAAGTGTGTTGTAATGGGATGTTGGATGTGGAATCTCTATCTAAGTGGGAGGAGAGTTCCTTTTATAGGTGAAGGAGTGCTCTTCCTTTACATGGTTTTCGATGTGGGACAAGCAAAGATAACTATTCTAGTGTAGAAAGCCTAGTTTGTGAGGGCAACTTGGCAAGGCCGGAAAGGTGGCTTCCCGGCGACGGATTTGCAACTTTCGGATACCGTAGCGTAGCTTGAACATAGTGCTACAAGATGCAAGTCTCGGTTGGGCCTCACCATGGCTTGTGGATGTCCCAAAGAGCGTGTTAATTATGCTTGGTGAGATAGCAAACTAGCCTTGCTAATAGAGGTATCTACAAGTATGTTATCATGTTTCTCAGCTACAGACATAAGATTGATAAGCTGATGAAACCTCGTGATCCGTCCAGCATTGACCTCAGTACGATACTGCTTTGATACCACAATGGCTGAAACGGGGAAGGTGGAGAGAGTTTTCTCAATTAGCTCTTGCTCTGTGACAGGTTGTCCACAAAATCTCAACATGGACTGTAGGCGAAGAGCTTCTGAATTATATTCAGAAACAGACTTGAAATCAGCAAAGAGCAGATTGTTCCATTGAACCTTCAAGTCAGGGAGGAGGGAATCTTGGACATTGCCAAAGCGCTCTTCTAGCGCTACCCATAGCTCTCTTCTAGCGCTACCCATAGCTCTCTTGCATCCTTGATCGACATATACTCCAATCTGAGTGCTTTGTCCATATGACGTCGCATCAAGATAACTGCTTGAGCATGCTTTGTAGGTGTTCGTACGAACACAAGATCCGGGTTAGGTGCCTGGATTATGGGTAATATTCCCTTCGAAGTGAGGTGGTTCTCAACATCGGTTACCCAACTGTGGTAATCCGAGCCTGTTGAGTCAAGCATAGGAAAGTCGAGCCTTGGTTCATTCGACATCCTGAAAATAAGAAGAGAAGATATATTAGTTTCGGAGCTAAACTTCCACGAAAACTAAAATAATAAGATTTTCGAGCTATGCTACCAAGAAATCACTTTCCAATAATCTTTTGGATTAGACCAAACAATGATGTTTTAATATGGTCACAATTTGATGCTTACAGACACTCTTAGTCCGAGCACTATGAACACTCTTAGTTCATACGAACGCTCTTAGTTCGTCACAATTCCGCTTATTAAATACTCAAAACCATGTTCATATATTCCAAAATTTTGCAGAAAATAAAAGGAATTTAAAATACAAGAAAGCAGCAACTTTAATCATAAAAACTTACGTGATGGTTCTGGGCTTGAGAACACGCGCGTGGTGGGGCAGCAGCAATAATTGACAGCAGCAGCGGCAGCGGTTTTGTGCTGCAGCAGCAGTTTTGGCAGCAGCAGGCGAGTAGGGTACAAGCGAGCAGGGCAGCGCGGGATGGCAGGTAGGTTGGCAGGCTGGTGCGCACGAGATGCAGGCTGTAGGTAAGTTGGCGGGCTGGTGCGCACGAGATGCAGGTCGCGGGAGGCAGGGCTGCAGCGCAGGAAAGTAGCAGCAGCGGCAGCAAGGTGTCGGACAGGCAGGGCTGCAGCAGGGGAGGTAGGCTGGCGGGCTGGCAGGTGCGCGGCAAGAGCAGCAAGGCCTGCGGTATGAGGCTTGCGGCTAGGGTTTTCGGCAGTTTTGGTGATTAGGGTTTCAATTTTTTTTCTTTTCTTTTTTTTTCGGCTAGGGTTAGGGCTCGTGCTGATAACGTGTTGAAGTAAAATGGAATTGCAGAGAGAATTGTGTATTTTCATTGATAATAGGAGCCCTTTAAATAGGGAATTACAGAGTACATAAAAGGTAATAGAATCCGAACATAACTAGGTAATCTAAAACCTTCTCCTATTACAACTCAATGACTAAACCCTAGTTTGAAGAGGCATACATTATGTCGACATCCTTCAACAATTTGAAAATTCAGAGGAGGAAAGATATGCAATGAAACAACATTCAAATGACTGCAGACGCTGAAGAGATACAATATAGTAATCTACTGGCTTTTGTAACGTTTTGATAGAGATCTTGATTCCCAAGGGAATCTAGCCAAGGTAAACAAGGAAGATCTACCTACCTATTTTGAGATAAAAATTATAAAACTAAATTAATTTTTTTTTCTTCAAAAAGGTCAGGATCTATTAGGATACAAACAACACTAGACCCTAATACACACATGAATTGATATGCATGTAGAAATCAGATCCATGGTTGGATATGGAAGAGGTGGACGAAGTAGAAGAAAGACACAGGCAGGAAGCTGGTATTTGGAAGCCCTAATGGAATCTTGAGAACATGGTCAGAACTCCTATATAATTTGATGACTATGCATGTTTTGGTCACTTTCTACACTGGTCACTAGAAGTGTTGGATGTCTCGTAGAATGAGATAGATTCACACACTATCAACAAGACACGGAATCTATGCTCTTCTCCTCTTTCTCATACAGAAGAAACTAGCTAATTAGATGCATGATTCACATGACTTTAAGGATCCTCAGTTAATGTAGTTGTCCATATATACCTGCACCCTTGAGATGCCCTCCACACAAGACATGTCGGATCAAGCATAATACCAGAACCATACCCTAACACATCACATTCAAGAATATGTGGCTCTTCCATTTTACTGTAGTTAGAGTGAAATTATATGCACATTCAGGCAATTGAAAAGATTTCAATATCTTTTTTTTTTTTTTTAGGTCAGATCGCAATGGAACGATGGGATATTGATAAATTGAACAGGTCATGGAAACACAGAAAGCGTGATGTTTTTTAAATTTTAAATGACAAAAAGTACACTTTTCTGGAAAAATAAAACATCTCAGTGAGAACAGAAACAAAGATACATGTGCTTTTAAGCCTAGAAGTGAGCATTAATCATTGGCATACATTACATTACTGATGAGTAGTTAGTTCTCCCCCAGTTTCCCAATCAAGGATGTAAGTTGTTAGTCTCTCGTGGGTTAGGGGGAAGAGACAGCACTTTGGCTTCTTCAAAATTTTAAATATTCGACTCATATCAAGTGACATATTACCAGCCTAATACCTAGCGTTGAAGAAACTGAATCAGGAGAACTGACAGTATGAATGACTTTGACCGGCAGAAAAAGAAAAAAAGACAATGAATGCATGACAATTAGCTAATGGAAAATTTCAAAAAAAAAGGTACTAATAGAATTTGAGTTATGATGTTTAGAGGTTGAACATTAGATTATAAGAACCAATTCACAGCAGAAAATTTTAAAGTTGCATGATTACCTCCGAAGCAAAGTCCCATTCTTCA
This sequence comes from Rosa rugosa, assembly GCF_958449725.1. Lineage (NCBI taxonomy): Eukaryota > Viridiplantae > Streptophyta > Magnoliopsida > Rosales > Rosaceae > Rosa > Rosa rugosa. Next base: position 14,030,372 of record NC_084823.1, read on the forward strand.
GAGGGAGATCTGCTCTCTGCAACACCAAGACAAGAAAAACTATGATAAAAATAAAACCCAAAAAGATCAACATAATTTTAGCTTTCATGAACAAGAATGTCAAGACGATAGTTTCAAATATGAGGAAGCAACAGTGACATTTGGAACCTTACTAACACAACAATATTTTGCCTTCAGCATGCACTACAGGCCTTGGACACATGACCGGCAAGAATTTAAGGATCTTCAGTTAATATAATTTTCTATACATTCAACAATAAGGATCTTCACTGCACCACTGAAACACCCGGCATACAAGACATTGGATCAAGCACAAAACCGAATGCATAGCATGACACATTACATTCAACAATAATGGCTCTTCCTTTTAATGTAGAATGAAAATATGCAGAACCAGACTGTGGAATCATGAGTACTATTGATAAATTGAAGAGGTGCTGGGCAATCACTCAATGGTATTGGACAATCACACAAAAAGCTAAATATAGGATCGATGTGAAAAAGCAATCCACCCTTTTCTGCAAAAATCAGTATTTTAATGAGAATATAAACAAGCAAAACGTGCTCTTAAGCCTAAATGTGAGCATTAATGCATTGCCAAATGCCCAACACCTTAAACATAGAAATGTATGTACAGTAAACCAATTCCAAAAGATGTGCAGTGTGCCAGAATTTAGTTGTCCTTTTCTTTCTCATTCAAGATGGTAAGTAGTTAGACTGTCACAGTTAGAGAGCACAGACGGAATTATGTCATACATCAACAGCATATTCTACCATCAATAGCATTTTAATAAGCAGCTGATGCACTTAAAAAGCAAGCATCATAATTAATAGCATATCAAAATCAATAACAGTTAGCCAACTCTCTAAGCACCAATAGTTTTCATGTTTTCTAGATTTTTCGGGATAATCAAAGCAATATATATATATATATATATATATATATATAGGAAGAAGAGAATAGCTTGAGCAAGAAGCAAACAAAAAGTTGATCTCTTGCCACCATTAATTAATACTTGTGAACTGTAGCAGCTTCTGGAGAAAATCGATCTGGTCCAGAATTTGCATGAAGCTGAAGCTCAAGTGCTTGGGAATTTCTCACAGAGGGACAATGCGGTACTTCCTCTCCCAAAGTCAACCTTCGGCATTCACCCAGCCTTCCTTTTCACCTATCCCTAGGCCAAAGAGTGAAACCGTGCTTTGACGAGTTGGGTTCGCGGGTCAGAATTAAGCCGCTCCAGACCCGGCCCGCTATTCGGGGGTTGGTTTTACTTGGAAAAGTCAACTGCTCGGGGTTGACCCAGCCTTCCTTTTAATCAGAGCGGTGCCAGTTTTTGCAGGGGTCTTCACTTGCAAAATTTAGAAATGGCTCAAAGGAAAGCTCAAGAAGCTTTGTCTCCATCTTCGTCTTCTTCTTCAAAATCAAGACATTGGATGTATGACGTGTTCCTGAGCTTCAGAGGCAAAGACACACGCAACGCGGCACTGAAACAGGCCGGAGTCAACGCCTTCATTGATGACAACGAACTCAGAAGAGGGGAAGAGATAGCAGCCGAACTGGTGCGGGCAATCCAAGGGTCGAGAATCGCTGTGATCGTCTTCTCGAAGAGGTATGGGGATTCGAGTTGGTGAAGATTATGGAGTGCAGAAGAACACTGAGGCAGATGGTTTTCCCTATTTTCTTTAGGGTTGATTGATCCTTCCAGTGTGTAAGTACATTTTGTACATGTTATTTGTTGGCATTCCCATACAAAGCTAGTGAAGTATATCATGACAATTCATCATTGAAGAAGCTGGAAAATGGCCTAATACTGATCTCAAATACGTTACAGGTAAATGCATCTCATGAGTCAGCATATGCATTGGGATTGCAATCTGTGTTGCAATCCTTGAGTCAGTCCTAGGTTTTAGGAAGTTTGTTTTTGGAAAGTATCTTTCTATTCTTCAATTTTATTATGCAAAGATATTTTTCACTAGTTAAAATCGTCCCATTGAAGACCTAATTGATTTAGGTCTGTTTATTTTAATTGGCAATCTTTTGTTAAAAAGATTTTTCCTAATAGGAATCAATTAGGGTTAGACGCATTGATTGTACACGATTCTTTCTCCATATAATTATGAAAATATGGTCTAGGTTTAGAGAGCTTTTAATTTGCATATCATATCAATTTGCATGTGATTGATGCATATATTGTGGGTCTAAACGTACTCTCCAATTCAAATAGTGTTTAAGGAAAAGAGTTTAGGAAATCTTATCTGCATTTAGAATTGTTTTGAATACATATCAGATAAAAGATTGTGATTGCATATTGTTTTGAAAAACCTTTCCATGTTTATCTCAATCGGTGTTTAATGTGATTGGATTGAGGGGGAGTCTTTATCTTCTATAAAAGGTTTTGAAACTGCATTATGAGAGGTAGAGTTTTCTGATTGAGAATTTTAATTGTGCTGCATAGTCTGCACTAACTGTTTTACAAAACTCTCATTGTTTGTTTGATTGATTGATTATACTGCTTGTTCACTGCATTCATCACTTGCATATGTGATTGCGATCAGTGAGGCTTCAAGGCAAGATTGAATCTGAAGGCGTGTCCAGATTTCTTCATCTATACAGATTGCTTCATAGTTGTTTATAATAGGTCTTTTACAGTTGTGAGCAAGTTAGCATTGTTGCTAGTCAATGTGGTTGTGTTGAATACCACTACTTGTGATCTGTAACGATTTGATTCATATTGGATTTGATTCTCGTGTTGGCTACGTTAAAAGCCACGCAGTGAAGTTTCCTCAGTGGAGAGGTTTACACTGCGTCAGCAATTCTTGTGTTCTTTTATTTGTGTTGTTGCTTGTTTGAATAACTGTCATTACTCAAACACTATCAATTTTGTTCCATCCGGTAATTACAATTGGCATCAGAGCGGGTTCTAAAGCTTTTTAGTAGATCCGAGGACATGATGGAACATGAATGTGACAGAGCTGCTAGTTCGATAAATTGTCCCCCATATTTTGATGGTGAAGATTACTCGCAATGGAAGATCATGATGAGGTTCAAGCCTAAGAAAAAGGTACAAAATTTTGCTGTCTCTTCTGTTAAAATGAAAGATGTGGATGATAGTGATTCTGTGGATTTAGCTTTACTAACCAAAGAGTTTAAAAAATTTCTGAAAAATAAAAACTCTTATGCTAGTACTTCAAAAAGTATATCTGAATCAAAAAGGGGGCAATTATCTGAAAAACGTATTGACAAAAACCCAAAAGTCAATAATTTTGATAAAGAGAAAAGCGTTGTTGAAAAACCTATACGTTATGAATGTGGTGGTATTGGTCATATCTCTTCTGATTGTGGAAATAGAAAACATAGCTCACGAAATAACAAGGCTCTTAAGTCAACTTGGAGCGACAGTGAGGAAAATTCTCAAACTGAGAATGAAGAAGAGAATATTGCTTTCATCTCCTCACCTTATCATGAGGCATCTGACGATTCCGACAGTAAAGGTAAGATTTTTGATGTATCAGATGATGAGACTAATGATAAGTGCAGGGAACTGTATAAAGCTTCAAGAGTGATGTTCAAAAGAAATCTTAAACCTGAGAACGAGATTGAGCAAATCAGAAAAGCAAAGATCAAGGCCGAGTTAAATCTTGAATCATGCAAAGAAAAATGGGAAGGTTAAGCTTGAAGAGTCTCAAGAAAAGTTCAACAAATTCTCAATAGGGTCAGATTTGGTTTCCAAAATGATTGGAATTGGAAAACCACACACCAACAAGAAAAGGTTGCGGCATGAAGGTGCAAAAACAAAAGGTGCAAAAATCAATCGTTCTAACTTTGTGAAAGGTGTGAGCTCAAGTGTGCACTCAAGCTCATCAAATGACCAAGAAACTCATCCCCCAACTCTTCCTCAAAATCCTAAATTTGATTCAGCACCTCCACCTCATCAAAGGAGAACTCAGGTAAGTTTTGACAGTCACATCTCTGTGCGTCAGCCCAGGTATGTTCATAACTCAAAAAGTTTCACTCCCACTTGTCATTTTTGCGGAAAATTGGGACACATACGTCCTAGATGTAATATGCTCCACAGGGTCACTCAAAATCAGAGGAAAACATCAAAAATAGGCTCAACTGCATCGCTGCAAGCAGAGCTGAAAGAGCATCTGAAGTTGATTAGCAGGATTGCAATCCCCAAAGAGCATAATTTGAAGCAGAAGCAAATCTGGATTAAAAAAAAAAAGGTTCAAATAATTGTTTTTCTGCTCATATGAATAATCTTGATAATATGCTTGAGCTTGCTTTCGTTCCTACTGAACACAAATTGTCTAATTCGTTTACTAGGCCTTTAGACAGAACTCAATTTGAATCACTTAGAAGCACCGTTGGTGGATGCTCTAAGTATTGATACTCTCACTTCGCTTGATCCATTTTGCATGCATTCATGTTGTATGTCTTCATGGTAGTATAGGTGCATTATTATTTCCGTTTCTGCATTGTTAGGATCAGTTTCTGGAAATTCAAGATTGTGATTTGTATCCCTAAGTGTCTGACAGATTAATTTGAACTTAGATTGACGAGGGCTCTACTCCTTTTCTTAAATCTGTGTGCAATGAGCTGCTTAGCATGTTTTGAATTTGTTCCTGCATCACTCTGTAATTGTGAGCTTGAACAACATATTCTCTATCACCTTGAATCCTCACATGCACACATACTCTAAGTGGTGGTAAGTCATATTTGTTGGTTGGCCTGTTCTCAATACTCTTGTACGGAATATTTCCTTATTTTTGCTGCTCCTTAAAAAAAAAAAAAAAAAAAAAAAAAGAATGTTTTATGGAGCATGGCCAGTGCCAAAGTAAACAGGCCTCGGTCGTGACGAACGATATGAGGATTGGGAAGAAACGGGAATGGTTTGGTCACCCCGGTGGATTATGAGACTATTGACTCGAGTAGATGTGCTCTTTGGGATGTCCTTGTTACATCTAGTACCCTAAAGTCATCTGACTTGGGAGCTGCTAGCTTAATACTCGTTACATGGGTCGTAGTGAACAAAAATGTTATTTTGTGTGAAAGGCCAAAAGAAAAATTCAAAATCATGCCCACACGGTGTTATAAGGGGGAATATAGTTTACGTGCTTAAATTTGTTTCGTATGTGAGGCTTGCTTTTCAGGTTTCCACAAATATTACACACCCCATCTTGAGATATGTTCACTCTTCACAACAAGAGGTATAGAATACTCGATCACCCTCTATCTTACCTTGTGATTGTCGGAATCAATTCACTCGTGTGAACTTATTTTGTTGCACTCTTGTTTATGATTAAGTGGTATTGCTCTTGTTGGAAAAGCTATGCGAATTAAATCTGTTCTTAGCATTTGGATACAACCCACTCATTGTGTGTTTGCATTTCATCCTTGCATCTCTCATCACATGATCACACTTAGGGGGAGTATTGATACTTGGACTATCTTTCTCTGATTGATTCTTCTTGGGCTGGTGTCTATTGCGAAACATCTACTGGTGATCCTCCTTCTACATAGCTTCCGCTACATAAGTTGCATTTGTCATAAAAATGTCAATGTTGCATCGCTTTTTTGTGTGTTCCGTGATGATATCATATTTCTGATATACATATACCAGAGATGGGTCTATCCCATGGACAAAAACTGTGTAAATGATTTTGGTTTCAGTGGTGAAGCCGATCAGGTCATTGAATAGGTCACTGATTACTGAACATGAGAAGTTCAATGAATTTGGAAATGAAAGTGCGCTTGTATGACATGAAACCAAGCACTAATTGGGAGGCAATCCAATGAATGGATGAGGAGATGGCAACGGCATAGGAAACTTTTATGTTAAAAGGGTGTTATAGTTTACCTGAATCTTCTTTTCAATTTCTTTGCTTCCTTTCTGGTTCCTTTTTATGTTTTTAGTGTGTGTGCAGGTCATATAGTTGAGGAAAGATAGAAGAAGATCACTGTTGACCGAAACAGTTTTTCTGGCTCGCGGATCGGTTCATTTTGAACGGCTAGGGTTCACAGCTCACTTGGAACCAGAAGACGTGCCATACATGGATCAAAATCCCCAGGAGTCTATTTTCCAATGGAGTTGACAGATAGAAATTCTGAGTTCTAATGAGTCTGCAGTCTCCAGTTGAGTACAGAAAGGTCTCTAGTTTTCACATCCCTTGGACTTAGAATTCGCGCCACATATGTACGGAAAGCCCTGAATATGAACTTTCATATCCAAGTAGGATCTTTGGATTCTGATTCTGAATGGATGAGCTATAAGCCTCGGAAGTAGGACTGCTGCAAGGTTTTAGCTGAAATCAGTTTGTGACAAGTGATGTTTCCTATTGTCTTTGAGCATTATTGGAGTACCTTGGAGCATGTTTGGCATGGAGCTTATGTTAGGAAGTCAAGGCTTAATTAGCCTTGAGGTTTGTGTCTTTAGTTCGTCTCCAAAGGTCGTGTGCATTGGGAGGTCTACAAGAGGGAGCATTCTCTACTTTTCTTAACTATACTTGTTTTTTGTTGTTTTCTTTTCTCTCTCTTTCTATACTTAAAATCTTTTCATTACATGTGATTATTTGTCAAACATTGAGGACAATATTTGGTTTAAGTGTGGGGGGAAGAAAATTGAAACCTTTTTGCAATTTTTAGGTTGTTAGTTTTGTGTTTTCGATATATATATAAAAAAAAAAAATGATATTCAGTTTTGGAACAAAAATAAGTCTATGGAAGGGTTGTCTTCGAAGTCTGTTGTTGTGTGCTTCATAAGCTAGTTCGTTATCTTCCTCTATCTACTTGACAATGAATTCATGGGTGGTTCTTGCAAGCTCTGGAGTTGGCTGCTGCATTAAATTTTGGAAAATTGGGAAGGCCATAGAGATTGATAGAAGTGGGAAGATACCAATGTTGAGGTTCTGAGTCCCATGCAGGGAATAAGACAAAGGAATATGATGATATCGGAATGAAATATTTGAAGTATGTGCTTTTGTTGCATGCTCCTCTATTCATTCACTCAAGTACGAGCAGCACAAGAGCTGGTATTCTTGGGTTCATTCACAAGTTGTGTCTACATGTTCGGTTTTATTATGTTGTGCTCTCACTTGTTCACTAACTACAAGCTGAAGGTTGCCTTTGTCATTCCTAGACAAAAAGGGGGAGAATATTGGTGAATTTGATCAACTTGTGCTTTGATTGTTTAAATCTTTTGATATTGATCTTGAAATTGTGTTGACATTCCTATGCCTTATCTTTAACTTGCTTTTTACAAGGTGTGTGTGATAAGTGTTACAGGAATTGCAGGCTTCTTCCCAAGTGAGGATCCTCAAGTACTTGTTGAGGGGGAGTTTGCATTAATTAGATGTGTTTTGTATAGGAATGCCAAAGGGGGAGATTGTAAGTACATTTTGTACATGTTATTTGTTGGCATTCCCATACAAAGCTAGTGAAGTATATCATGACAATTCATCATTGAAGAAGCTGGAAAATGGCCTAATACTGATCTCAAATACGTTACAGGTAAATGCATCTCATGAGTCAGCATATGCATTGGGATTGCAATCTGTGTTGCAATCCTTGAGTCAGTCCTAGGTTTTAGGAAGTTTGTTTTTGGAAAGTATCTTTCTATTCTTCAATTTTATTATGCAAAGATATTTTTCACCAGTTAAAATCGTCCCATTGAAGACCTAATTTATTTAGGTCTGTTTATTTTAATTGGCAATCTTTTGTTAAAAAGATTTTTCCTAATAGGAATCAATTAGGGTTAGACGCATTGATTGTACACGATTCTTTCTCCATATAATTATGAAAATATGGTCTAGGTTTAGAGAGCTTTTAATTTGCATATCATATCAATTTGCATGTGATTGATGCATATATTGTGGGTCTAAACTCTCCAATTCAAATAGTGTTTCAGGAAAAGAGTTTAGGAAATCTTATCTGCATTTAGAATTGTTTTGAATACATATCAGATAAAAGATTGTGATTGCATATTGTTTTGAAAAACCTTTCCATGTTTATCTCAATCGGTGTTTAATGTGATTGGATTGAGGGGGAGTCTTTATCTTCTATAAAAGGTTTTGAAACTGCATTATGAGAGGTAGAGTTTTCTGATTGAGAATTTTAATTGTGCTGCATAGTCTGCACTAACTGTTTTACAAAACTCTCATTGTTTGTTTGATTGATTGATTATACTGCTTGTTCACTGCATTCATCACTTGCATATGTGATTGCGATCAGTGAGGCTTCAAGGCAAGATTGAATCTGAAGGCGTGTCCAGATTTCTTCATCTATACAGATTGCTTCATAGTTGTTTATAATAGGTCTTTTACAGTTGTGAGCAAGTTAGCATTGTTGCTAGTCAATGTGGTTGTGTTGAATACCACTACTTGTGATCTGTAACGATTTGATTCATATTGGATTTGATTCTCGTGTTGGCTACGTTAAAAGCCACGTAGTGAAGTTTCCTCAGTGGAGAGGTTTACACTGCGTCAGCAATTCTTGTGTTCTTTTATTTGTGTTGTTGCTTGTTTGAATAACTGTCATTACTCAAACACTATCAATTTTGTTCCATCCGGTAATTACACAGTGTGAGAAGACAAACTGGTAGTTTCGCAGAGGCGTTTCAGAAACATGAAGAGCGTTATTTGGAAAAGGCACTCAAGTGGAGAGCTGCTCTTACTGAAGCCGCAAATTTGTCTGGCTGGGATCTGAGTAACACTGCAGATGGGTAATAATTGCTTCTTTTATTGGTCTTTACAATATCGATTTTCCCTTCTTGAGTAGTAACTTATTTATTGTGAATCTTCTACTTGTATGTTGAGTCTTAGTTCTGCTTCTCAACTTAATTTCCAGGCATGAAGCAAAGTTTATCACCAAAATTGTTGCGGAGATTACTAGACACTTGAACATGCAACACACACCTATTTGAAGCTGTCTACCCGGTTGGAATCGACTCTCGGGTAAAAGATATGAGTAAGCATTTAGGTGCTGGCCTAGATGATGTTCGTATGGTTGGAATTTGGGGGATGGGTGGAATAGGGGAAAACAACTATTGCCAAAGCCGTATATAACAAATTTTGTGATAGCTTTGAAGGTAGTAGTTTCCTGGCAAACGTTAGGGAAACTACAAAACAACCAAATGGTCTTGTTCGTTTGCAAGAACAGCTTCTCTGTGATGTCTTGAAAACAACCAAGATAAAGGTTGGTAGTGTTGATAGAGGGATCAATCTGATAAAAGAAAGACTTCGATGTAGAAGGGTACTTGTCATAATTGATGATATAGATCAACTGGACCAGCAGTATGCAATAGCTGGAAACAGTGACTGGTTTGGTTTAGGAAGTAGACTTGTTATCACAACCCGAGATGAACGTTTGCTAAATCAACTTAGAGTGGATTCAATATATCCGGCTCCAGAAATGAATGAAACAGAGGCTCTTGAACTCTTTAGTTGGCATGCCTTCAGAAATAGTCATCCTGATAAAGAATATTCTGAACTTTCAAGTAGTATAGTTGCTTGCTATGGAGGCTTGCCACTAGCTCTTGAAGTTTTAGGATCTTTTCTGTTTGGAAGAAGCATGGCCCAGTGGAAAAGTGCATTGGAGAAATGGAAGACAATTCCTCATGGCCAAATTCAGGAAAAGCTCAGAGTAAGCTTTGACGGCCTAAATGATGAGACAGAGAAGAATATATTTCTTGATATATCTTGTTTCTTTATAGGAATGGACAAGAACTATGTCAGACAAATATTGGATGGTTGTGGTTTTTTTGTAGAAATAGGAATCAGTGTCCTCCTTGAGCGACGCCTTGTAACTGTGTGTGAAAAGAACAAGCTGATTGAAAATACAAGGACAGAATATGATTTTCTGGAAAACGAGGATTGCAGTGTATGGATCAATCCCTACTGGGCAGATATCAGAAACAATGAACCAAACTCCAGACTTTTGGTTACGCAGTGAAAATCTCAAAATATGAGATTAAAAAACACTACGGGGCTCTTACTCATGAGAACCCAAAATAAAGATCATCATATTGAAAAGGATATGTTCTTTTACAAACTTTGAATATAGCACTAGCTCGGCTATAAGATTCACACAAAATCCAATACAAAGTTTGTCTTCGTTCTTGAACTCCTTCACTTGAACAATCTTCAAATCTTGTTCTTCTTTCTTCACAGTCTCCCTACTGATCTTGAGAGAGTATTATGCATATGAAATTATGATCACAAACACTTATACATGGACCAAGTGTTTTGACTCTATGTGAAGACACAAACTCAAACAACCATGCAAGACTCAAACCAAAAATTCTTGCGTCTCTCAGAGTGGTGTTTTGCCAAGTATATTCCTGCAATATATATTCAACCAGCGGCAACCACTCAAACAAACCATAAACAACCCTAATTAGACTTCTAATAGGAAAGAGCTTTTATTCCAAGATATCCACAAAATCCTAAAAACCCTAGGGAACCAATTACACAATTTTATAAACAGAAAAATATCTTTAAATAAAGAAAGTTAAACCTCAAAGATATTTTCCCGTTTTGTATGGAATGCCAACACACCAAGTTAATCAAAACTTGTACCTACAATCTCCCCCTTTGGCATTCCTATACAAAACATAAATTATGACAAACGCTCCCCCTCAACAAGTACCGAAGGAACATCACAACTCTTCATCCATTCATACCTGAAACATTTCTTAAAATGCATATAGAATAACGTTATCACAATTATGAATATGCTTTCTCCCCCTTTTTGAATAGGAATGACAAAGGTAACTTACGTAGCGGAAGCAATGTAGAAGGAGGATCACAAATAGATAGTGCATAATAGACAGTAGCCCAAGTCAAATCAATCAGAGGAAGATAGTCCAAGTATTAATACTCCCCCTAAGTGTAATCATGTTATGAAAGATGCAAGAATGAAATGCAAACACACAATGAGTGGGTTGTATCCAAATGCTAAGAACAGATTTAATTTGCATAGCTTTTCCAACAAGAGCAATACCACTTAACCATAAACAAGAGTGCAACAAAATAAGTTCACACGAGTGAATTGATTCCGACAATCACAAGGTAAGATAGAGAATGATCGAGTATTCTATACCTCTTGATGTGTAGAGTGAACATATCTCAAGATGGGGTGTGCAATATTTGTGGAAACCTGAAAAGCAAAGCTCACATACGAAACACATCTAAGCACATAAACTTTATTCCCCCTTATAACACCGTGTGGGCATGATTTTGAATTTTTTCTTTTTGCCTTTCACACAAAGTAACATTTTTGCTCAAGAAGACTACGACCCATGTAACGAGTATTATGCTAGCAGCTCCCAAGTCAGATGACTTTAGGGTACTAGATGTAACAAGGACATCCCAAAGAGCACATCTACTCGAGTCAATAGTTTCACAATCCACCGGGGTGACCAAACCATTCCTGTTTCTTCCCAATCCTCATATCGTTCGTCACGACCGAGGCCTGTTTACTTTGGGAATAGCCTGGCCATGCTCCATAAACCAATAATTTTTTATTTATTTATTTATCAAGGAGCAACCAACAAGAGTAATTTCGTACATGAGCAATGAGAACAAGTCAACCATCAATTAAGACTTACCACCACATAGAGTATGTGTGCAAGTGAGGTTGCAAGATTGTAAATAATATGTTGTTCAAGCTCACAATTACAGAGTGACGTAAGTACAAGTTCAAAACGTGCTAGGCACCTTATTGCACAAAGATTTAAAGAAAAGAGTATGGCCCTTGTCAATCTAAGTTCAAAATAATCTGTCAAACACTCGGGGATACAAACCACTATTTTTCAATCCTAAATTTTCAGAAACTGAACCTAACAATGCAGAAACGTAAAGAAAATGCACCTATACTATCATGAAGACATACACCATGAATGCATGCAAAATGGATCAAATGAAGTGAGAGTATCAATACTTAGAGCATCCACCAACGGTGCTTCTAAGTGATTCAAATTGAGTTATGTCTAAAGGCCTAGTAAACGAATTAGCCAATTTGTGATCAGTAGGAACAAAAGCACGCTCAAGCATATTATCAAGATTATCCATATGAGTAGAAAAATGATTATTTGAACCTTTTTTAATCCAGATTTGCTTCTTCTTCGTTTTTGTTTCCAGATCCACGGGGATTGAAGCCAGCTTTGCAATCCTGGCGATCAGATTCAGACCTTCTTTCAACTCAGCTTGCAGCGAAGCAGGTGAGTTAATGCTCAACGTTTTCCTTTGATTTTGAGTAACCCTGCGAAGCATATTACACCTAGGACGAATGTGTCCTAATTTTCCACAATAATGACAAGTAGGAACAAAGTTTTTGGAGTTGTGAATATACCTGGGCTGACAAAGTTTGTCAGGACTTACCTGAGCAACCTTTTTATAGGTTTGAAGATCCAATTTACATTCTGGTCTTTTGGGCAATTTGGGACCAGAATCAATGTCATCTGATGCATGTGATTGACTCAACGAATTTTCACCTTTTACAAAGGTCAAAGGCTTGCACGACTCACCTTCAAACCCTAACCCTTCTTTGTTGCCGTGAGTTTTACCAAATCCTATCATCTTGGAGACCTTTTCAGACCCTATGGAGAACTTGTTGAAGCTTTCCTTGACTTTAAGCAACTCATCCTGCAATTTCTCATTTTCAAGGGTTAGTGAAACATTTAAAGTGGATTGAGCCTTGACTTCAACCTACAAAACTTTAATTTTATTAATGAGATCACCATGTTCCTTGTCCCCAACTTTAGACTTAACCTCATCCTGCAAAACTTTTATCTTATCAACAAGGTTAGTACGCTCAACATTCCATTCTTTTAGAGAAGTTTCAAATTGTAGCTCAATTTTCTCTTTTTCTTCTCTTAAAGAATCAACTTCTTTTTCAAGTGTATAATTTTTTCGAAGAACAATTTTCAAAGCATGATATAATTGCTTACACTTGACATTTGTTTCTTCATCAAGGGTATCATCTTCTAAGTCAGAATTATCAGAAACATCAATATTAAGAGAGGAAGTAAGAGCAAGATTTACCTCTTCACCATCTGACTGAGAGCCTTCATCACTATCACTCCAAGTAGATTTTAGAGCCTTGTTTCCACGCAAATTATACCTTTTATTGCCACAATCGGCAGCAAGGTGACCAATTCCACCACACTCAAAGCATTTAGGTTTGTTAGGCAAAATTTTCGAAGAGTTTCCAAAGGATTTTTTATTTTTCAGAAAATTTTTGAACTCTTTTGTCAACAACGATAAATCCACATAATCATCAACAACATCTTTATTTTTAACAGAAGAGAAAGCAATATTTTTTACCTTTTTCTCGGGCTTGATCCTCATCTCAAAGGTTTTGAGATTACCTATAAGTTCGTCAAGAGAATAGGTGTCCAGGTCATGAGTCTCCTCTATTGCAATTTGCTTGGCTTGAAATTTTGAGGGAAGAGCTCTGAGAAATTTCTTGACTATTCGATGCTCCTCAAATGGATCATCAAGGCTACAACATTGGTTTGTCACATTGAGAAGTCGAGCATGAAAATCATCAATTGATTCATCTTCCCCCATGGTCATGTTCTCAAATTCCAATACGAGTCTTTGAAGCTTTTGACCTCTAACCTTCTTGTTTCCCTCATAAGTAACCTAAAGTAGATCCCAAGCTTGTTTGGCTGTGTCACAGTGGCTAATTCTCATCCTCTCTTTCTTGGACAAAGCTGTGAATAGTGAATTCCTTGCCTTAAAGTCACAAGTTCTATCACGAACTTCTTCTTCTGTCCATTCCTTCCTAGGTTTGAGAACCCTTGCAGAGGACCCTTCTACTTTCTTTGATTCTTCGGCCTTGGTTGGGTGTTCCCATCCATTCTCAACTATATTCCACATGTTTTCATCTTGAGAGTAGAGAAAAGCCCTCATCATAATCTTCCATTGTGAATAGTCTTCACCATCAAACAAAGGCGGACAATTTATAGAACTAGAGGCTCTGTTATATTCACGTTCCATCCTTGACCACGGATCAACTAAAAAAGCTTTAGAACCTGCTCTGATGCCAAATGAAAATACAAGGACAGAATATAATTTTCTGGAAAACGGGGATTGCAGTGTATGGATCAATCCCTACTGGGCAGATATCAGAAACAATGAACCAAACTCCAGACTTTTGGTTACGCAGTGAAAATCTCAAAATATGAGATTAAAAAACACTGCGGGGCTCTTACTCATGAGAACCCAAAATAAAGATCATCATATTGAAAAGGATATGTTCTTTTACAAACTTTGAATATAGCACTAGCTCGGCTATAAGATTCACACAAAATCCAATACAAAGTTTGTCTTCGTTCTTGAACTCCTTCACTTGAACAATCTTCAAATCTTGTTCTTCTTTCTTCACAGTCTCCCTACTGATCTTGAGAGAGTATTATGCATATGAAATTATGATCACAAACACTTATACATGGACCAAGTGTTTTGACTCTATGTGAAGACACAAACTCAAACAACCATGCAAGACTCAAACCAAAAATTCTTGCGTCTCTCAGAGTGGTGTTTTGCCAAGTATATTCCTGCAATATATATTCAACCAGCGGCAACCACTCAAACAAACCATAAACAACCCTAATTAGACTTCTAATAGGAAAGAGCTTTTATTCCAAGATATCCACAAAATCCTAAAAACCCTAGGGAACCAATTACACAATTTTATAAACAGAAAAATATCTTTAAATAAAGAAAGTTAAACCTCAAAGATATTTTCCCGTTTTGTATGGAATGCCAACACACCAAGTTAATCAAAACTTGTACCTACACTGATGATGCATGATTTGCTTCGAGACATGGGCAGAGAAATTGTTCGTGCAAAATCCCCTGGTGACCCTGGAAAGTGTAGTAGATTGTGGCATCCTAAAGATGTTACAGATGTATTGACAGAACATTCTGTAAGTACTTTCCCAATGAACTTTATTGTAAATGCATGTAATACAACAGAGTCATATACATCACATTTAATAATTGTATTCCCTGGATATCTACGTAATCTAGTTGGGTAGTTTCATTTGCCATATCATTGAGTGTTCTGCAGTTGCATTTAATTGGGTTCAGTGGCACCAAGCAACGCCGAAATGCGGAAAATTGGAATCTATATACTGCATTGATTTGCAAAACTCTTATCAGAGCTTCTGTACCTCTCTTTTGGTTCATGCATTCATAACTCTGATTCATCTGTGTGGGTTACTTTTTACATGCACCACTATTTTCATACTTGCTGCCTTTGGTTAACAGGGAACTGAAGAAATTCAAGGGCTCACTCTAAGTTTGCTAGGATCCGATAAGACTAGTTTCAGTACACATGCATTTGCAAATATGAAGAGATTAAGATTGCTCCAACTCAAATTCGTGCAGCTCAGTGGAGGCTTTGAGCATCTTTCTAACAAGTTAAGGTGGCTGTGCTGGCATGGGTTCCCTCATAAATTCCTACCGAACAACTTTAATCTATCAAATGTAGTTGCTATTGACCTGAAATATAGCAAACTTGTACAAGTTTGGATGAAATCTCGGGTACAATATCCTTAAACAAATTAATAATTATTTCATTATACTTGGTACTTGTTTACATCATGTTTCTTATCTCTGTTGTATTTCTAGTTGAATTTGGATTTCTTTTTCTGTCTAACAGATGCTTAAGAAGCTGAAGATTCTAAATCTCAGTCATTCCCATTACCTGAGACAATCACCAGACTTTTCAAAACTTCCGAACCTCGAGAAGTTGATACTCAAAGGCTGTAAGAGTTTGTCTGAGGTTCACCAGTCCATTGGAGATCTTGAAGGACTTGCTTTGGTAAATCTTCAAGACTGTAAGATGCTCAGGGAGCTCCCAGTAACTTTCTCCAAGTTGAAAGCTATTGAAACTCTTATTCTTTCTGGCTGTGCAAAATTTGAAAAGTTGACTAAGGACTTAGGTGAGATGGTATCCTTGAGAACTCTGCTAGCAGATGACACAGCCATAAGAGAAATACCATCTTCCATAACACAGTTGAAAAACCTTGAATATTTATATCTATGTGGCCTGAAACAGCCACCATCTAAATGGTTTGTGACTAGCTTCTGGTCTCATCTGTTGCCAAGAAGATGTGTAAAATTTCCTCCATCCTTATCAGGTTTATACGCTTTAAAAGAACTGTATGTTAGAGACTGCAATTTAACCGACAGTTCAATTCCTAAGGATATTGGGAGTCTATCTTCTTTGGAAGAATTGGATCTTGGAAGAAACTGTTTTGTTAGCCTTCCATGTCTCGGTGGTCTTTGCAAGCTTACAAATCTCAGATTGGATAGTTGCAATTTAACTGAAGCAGCAATTGAAGCTACGAATCTTTGGAGTCTACCATCTCTAGAATATTTGGATCTAAGTTGCAATAGTTTTCGTAGCCTTCCCAGCCTCAGTGGAGTTTCCGAGCTAATCACTCTAATTTTGGATAATTGCACAAGTCTCTATGCAATCCCAGAATTACCAATAAATTTGGCCGTGCTGAAAGCAGATGGTTGCACTGCACTGGAAAGAATGCCAGATTTTTCAGAAATGTCGAGCTTGTGTCGGTTGAATCTCAGAGATTCTTCCAAGCTAATTGAGATTCCCGGCTTGGATAAGCCATCCAAGTCCATGCTACAGATTCGAATGGAAGGGTGCACAAATATCAGTGAAACTGTTAGGGAGAGCATACTACTACAGGTCTCTCTCTCTCTCTCTCTCACACACACACACACAACACACACACACACAAGCATTATGGCACTCATAAGCATAAATTGCTTATGCAATCTTTGCTCCACATGGTACATGGGTGGAGTTATGCTAGCAACTATGGTGGCATTTATCTCCCAGGAAATGACATTCCTGAGTGGTTCACATATGTCGATGATGGTGGCCGTGTCTCTTTTCAAGTGCCAGGTTGAATTGGATTCACTAACAAAGAGACAGGTATTTGGGCCTATAACGCTGACACCCCCAAGTATAAAGCCTGTTGGCCATAAATGGGTCTTTGTTAGAAAGCGTAATGAGAAAAATGAGGTTGTTAGATACAAAGCCTGCCTTGTGGCGCAAGGTTTCTCACAACGCCCTAGAATCGACTACGAGGAGACATATTCTCCCATAATGGACGTTATAACGTTTCGCTACCTTGTCAGTTTGGCAGTTTCCGAAAAATTTGACATGCAGCTTATGGATGTGGTTACATCATATCTCTATGGGGATCTAGATTCAGAGATATATATGAAGGTTCCAAATGGACTTCAATTACCCAAGTCAAGTGGCTCTAAACCACGGAGCGCGTTTTCAATAAGATTGAGACGCTCACTATATGGATTGAAACAATCCAGACGGATGTGGTATAACCGTCTAAGTGACTACTTGATTGGGAAGGGTTATGTCAACAATGAAATATGCACATGCGTGTTTATAAAGAGGACAAGTTCCGGATTTGCAATTGTAGCAGTTTATGTCGATGACATGAACCTAATTGGAACTCTAGATGAGTTAAAGGAAACTGCTAAGTACTTGAATTCCGAATTTGAGATGAAAGATCTTGGGAAAACACGGTTTTGCCTCAGACTAGAACTCGAGCACCGTAGTGATGGGATTATGATCCATTAGTCAGCATATACTCAAAAATTATTAAGGCTCTTTAATGACGATAAAGCAAAGCCTGTGAGTACTCCCATGATCGATCGTAGTCTTGAGCCTGAAAAATATCCGTTTTGTCCAAGGGATGAGGACGAAGACTTATTAGAGGCTGAAGTGTCGCAGTGAACTTGTTAGCTCGATACAGTTCTGCGCCAACACGCCGCCATTGGATTGGCATAAAGACAATCTTTCGATACTTGAGAGGTACGATTGATATGGGCTTATTCTATCCCTACAGAGAGAAAAGAAATAACGGAAGTGTGGGATCAGACTCCACAAGGCAAAACGCCACCTTCCGTGCTCCTCCTCCCTTCCATCAAAATGACAACGATGTCTTAATGGGTTTTGCTGATGCAGGGTATCTCTCTGACCCTCACAAAGGTCACTCCCAAACGGGTTATGTCTTTACCATGGGAAGCACTGCGATATCTTGGAGGTCTACAAAGCAGACCCTTGTTGCTACTTCCTCAAATCATGCAGAGATTATCGCTCTACATGAAGCCGTGCGAGAATGCATATGGCTAAGGTCTGTAGTTAGACACATTCGAGGAACTTGTGGTTTGAAGTCTACCACAGATGAACCTACATGCATTTATGAAGATAATACAGCTTGTATTGAGCAAATGAAGTTAGATTTCATCAAGGGCGACAACACCAAGCATATATCGCCTAAGTTCTTTTACAATCAGCAACAACAAATACTTCTAAATATTGAAATGAATCAAATCCGTTCAGAGGATAATGTAGCAGACTTGTTTACCAAGTCGTTACCTAAATCCACCTTTGAGAAACATGTGAAGAGCATCGGATTAAGAAAGTTATCCGAACTCCCATAATTGTAGAAATCAGGGGGAGACCTTGACATCAGGGGGAGGTATGATGTCTACATGTTCGATCTCGAAGAGTGAAGGACGTGTTGTGCTCTTTTTGCCCTTCGATCAGTGTTATTTTTGTCCCACAGAGTTTTTGTTACCTGGCAAGGTTTTTAGTGAGGCAACGATCAAAGCGTCATCACCGAGTTTGAGCGGCACAAGGGAGAGTGTTGAAGGATGTCGACTACTCCACATTCACGTGCGTTGTGCTCTTTTTCTCCTTTGACCAAGGTTGTTTTTTCCCACAGGGTTTTTATTACTTGGCAAGGTTTTTGACGAGGCAACTTAGAATCGCATAGCAGAGGCAACACTATTGACATGGAATATCCAAGGGGGAGTGTTGTGAATGATAATGACTATTCATGCAATAGGTATTGCTTAATGTATGCGATTGCAGACTCGTAATGTATGTGATTGACAGACTCGTAATGTATGTGATTGACAGACTCGTAATGTATGCGATTGACATACTTGTAATGTGCGATTGATTAGTATAGCTATTATGTATTGTCTTTTGTATACATGATGTAACCCTATATAAACCTCATGGTGAGATGAATACAATACATTTTTCCAATTCTCTACAACAAATATTAGGAAATAACTGACCTCGATCATTGACACCTACCAATTGCATACCAATAAATCTAAAAAAAGAATCAGGAATACGCGTCAAAGATGTCATTGGTTCTGATAAACAAAGGAAATCAGGGGAGTGCTTTCTAATCAAACTACGAAGAGCAGTCCTTGTAGGAGCATTAGCTAATCCATGAATATTCCAAAAAATAATCTTCATAAATTAAGCTTTTGAGGAGGACCCCTATGTCTTGCGGGGTAAAGATCCCCTAAAGCTCACTGCACCCAACACTCTTCTACAAGCTTCTCTGACTCAATCTCATCTTTGATTTTGATAAAGTGACTGGAATAATCATCAGTTCAGTGATGACTTAAGTTCAGAAGGTTCCATTATTGATGAAGTTAAATAGTTAGTTAAGTCTTTTAATTCTTGTAGTTGGCGCTTTGTGAAGCGAGATTGCAATAAAGTTGCACATCGCCTAGTAAAAGAAGCCTTGATAGTTAGTCAGCCTTTTCTTTGCTTGGAGTTGGAGCCTCTTTGGCTCCATCTGTGTGTCAGTATGGACTTTGAGTTTTGAAGTCTAGTGGGCAGGGTTTTTTCTAAAATCTCTATACCTAATCTCATTAGGGCTGGGCGTCCGGACCTGAAAGATCGAGGACCCGATCCGAACCGAGGAAAAAAGCCCGATTCGGTTCGGTCTGAAGCCCGACCCGAATGCATTTTTCGGTTCGGTCTCGGTCTTCATATTTTCAGGGCCCGAAAGCCCGAACCGACCCGTTTTTTTTTTCATATGCCACATGTCGCTCCATAATTGGGTGTTATAATATTATGTTAAATATTAAAAAATAAAAAATAAACAACCCTAAAGTCTTAAACACTCCTCACTCACTCCCTCAGTCCCTCTCTCGATGGTATCGATGATCTCAGCCCCAAATTATCAAAATCTGAAAACCCAAATTTGCAGCTGAAATCTCCCTCTCAGTCCCACCCTCACCCCTCTCTGAGTTGTCTATCTCTCTCTCCGTCCATTACCGACTCATGCTCCAGTCTCCGTCTCCGAAAATCAAAATCCTCCTCGGCTCCTCCACCATTGGAGGCGAAGGTTCATCGTCGCCGTCGATTCTCCCTGAGCCTTGATGGTCTGCAGTGTACACTTCGCTCCTCGCAACTCATTTCAGTGAGTAATCTAGATTCTAGGGTTTTCAATTTGACTTTTTCAATTTTCAATCCCCTTGAGTCTTGACTGTTCTGAGTTCGAGTTACATTTTTACTGTTATTTGACTGTATCCTTAAAGGAATAGGTCATAGTTTAGTAATTTTTTCGTTAATTCATAAATTGCCATTTTCACCTCATCAAATTTTGGTCGTCTTATTTTGTACTAGATATGTTTTATCAACTGCGATGGCTGTAAATCCTATTTAAGTGTGAATTGGTTTTAAATTATTAAATTGGCAGTAGCATGCTTATCAATCCTAATTGTTTACTATTTGTGCAGGCCATTCTCAATTGAATTTAAAGTTGTTAGAGGTAGCCAAATTGCATTTCAGTCAGAGCCTCAGAGGTAGCCAAATTGCATTCAAAATCTGATCCTACAGTTCATCCCAAATTTCATGGCTTCTCCTCAGAATTCATCCCACAGTTCCGATTCCAATTCATCCCAAAGTTCTGATTCCAATTCCAATTCAAAAGCCATTGCTCTTCCAACACCAACTGATGCTTCAAGGGTTCAGACGATTCCCAAAACATTCAAAAGCTCGAAGAGGAAGGCTGGTGTGAAGAGAAAACATGGTGAAGCTGCAGCTGCTGGACCGAGCAACGCTGGAGATGATGAAAATGAAGAAGCAAAAGAAGAAAAACCTGCTGGAAGATCTTGGGTGTGGTTGCACTTCAAGAAGATTGAGAAGCCTCAGTTCGAGATTAAGGATGGTAAGAAAATTCAAACTTGTGTTAAACAGAGAGCTAAGTGCAATTACTGTGGAACTGATCTTGCATGTGATAGTTATGGAAATGGAACTAGTTCACTTAGGAGACATATACAAGAAGTGTGCAAAAACTATCCGGGTAGGGTTGATTTAGAAAGTGGGCAGCATGTATTAAGTACCAGTGTCACTAAGGAGTTGGTGATGGTGAAATGGAGTCAGGAAGCTTCCAGGGAAGCAGCCTGCAAGATGATAGTAATGGATGAACTGCCTTTCAGTTTCATCGAAAGGCCGGGGTTTAGATACTTTTGTAGTGTGGCTGTACCTAGGTGGGATGTGCCTTCTAGGAGGGTTATTGTGAAACTGTTTCTGTCCATGTATAAAGCAGCCAGATTAGAGCTGAAGAAAGAGTTAAGGAATCATTGCCTTTGCTTGACCACCGATACATGGACATCAGTGCAAAATATCAACTACATGGTGGTGACTGCCCATTTTATTGATGATGGTTGGACATTGCACAAAAGAATACTGAATTTTCGGGTGATTCCTGATCATCAGGGAAATAGCATAGGGACGTTGTTGGAGGCATGTTTGCTTGATTGGGAAGTTGAGAGAGTGTTGACAATTTCCGTTGACAATGCAAGTGCAAATAAGGTTGCAATTGAGTACGTTAGGAAGAAGATGTTAGGCTGGGAGAAACAGCCTATTCTTGGAGGCAAGTACCTGCATGTTAGGTGTCTTGCACATATTCTGAACCTCATTGTCAGATCAGGCCTAAAAATGATGGAGAAATCAATTGCTTCAATTAGGAATGCGATACGCTATGTTCGGAGCAGTGGACAAAGGCTCGATGTTTTTAAACAGTGTGCATAGAATGAGAAGGTTGAGTCGAAGAAAGTATGCATCCTTGATGTGCCAACAAGGTGGAACTCTACCTTTCTAATGCTAGACACTGCATTACAGCTGCGAAAAGCCTTCGATAGAATGGCCGATGAGGAGGACAGCAAGTACACGTGGTACTTTGATGAGGATGAAGACATCGATGATGAAGTTGATGAGCTGCAAGTTGGAGGGTCTGATTCAAGGAAGAAACAGAAGATAAAAAGGGTGGGGCCACCGGTTAAAGAGGACTGGGAAAAGGCAACAGTTTTTGTGAGGTTTTTAAAGGTCTTCTATGATGTGACAATGAGGATTAGTGCCACAAATCACCCAACATCATGGAAAGCTTTTCATGATATAGTGGCCATCAAATCGGAGATCGATGAATTGTTCAATAAACCGTATGATTTTACTGGTTCAGAGACTGAAATGATCTTGTTCGATATGGCTGTGAAGATGAGAGGGAAGTTTGATAAGTATTTTGGAAGCTTGGAAGACTGCAATCAGCTTTTATTCATTGCCTTGGTGTTAAACCCAAGGTTCAAGATCAGAAACTTTGAAAGTATCTGCAATAAGTGGCTGAAAATGAAGTCCGATGACATTAAGAAGAAGTCTGCCGAGGTTAAAGAGCTTCTAGTGGCCCTTTGTGATCTGTACAGCTCCTCAATGATGTCTTCAAAGGCTGGAAATGGAAAAGCTAGAAGTGGAGAGAGCTCAATTAGCCAAGGCAGCAAATCCAGCTCCAAAAGGACAGTTGAGCCTACTGGAAAAATAGTCGACATGGAACAAGATTGGGAGAAAGAATTGGAAGACTCTGACGAAGCTGTTGTTGCACATGAAGTGGATAGATACTTATTGGACCCGATTGAGAAGCCTGCAATTCCTCATAAGTGGGATATATTGGAGTGGTGGAAGTTGAATGGTGCCAAGTATCCTAATCTTGCTGCCCTTGCCAAGGATGTTTTGGCAATACAAGTGAGCATAGTGGCAAGTGAGTCTTGCTTTAGCACAGGCAGAAGGGTCATCGATCCCTTTAGGAGTTCTCTAACTCCCAAAACGGTGGAAGCATTGATATGCTACCAAAATTGGATCAGATCCGAAAGCATCAACAACATTCAATATGTTCCTAGTATCGAGGACATTGAATTTTATGAAAGTGTGGAGGATGGTATGATTTTTGTTTTTGGAATGGCTGCCTTGTTAATTTATTTCAAGTTTATAATACATTGTAGTAATGTGTAGTTGTGTACCAAAATCTGGACAGTTTTTGTTTAAACTTTGCACTTTTGTTGCTTTGCAGAACATGCAAGGGAGGAAGGTGCTAGTACAATTGATCAGCCTGAAAAACCATCTACGTCTAAATCATCTAAAGCTTCAAAGAATTCAAGGGTAGGTAATGCAAGCAAAAGTAAAGCAGCAAAATAAGGTACTGCCCCAGTTTTTGTTTAAAACTGTGTGTTTCTACATTTAGTTAGCACTTAGCAATATGCATTTATTTAGTTAATGTTCTGCATTTCTGCATTTGGCCTTAATGATATTAATTTCTGCATTTTATTGGTTATTGACTTGTTGCTTTAAAGATATTGGATTATTGGTTACTGCTTTAATGTTGTGTTGCTGTGTCGGTATCTTTGTGATTTGGTATCTATGTTGTTAATTGTGTATCTTTGTGATTTGGTATTGTGTTGATGTTTGTATGTGAAATTGTGCATAATGTTGCAAAATGCAGAGTTGCATCATGTTAATCTTATCTGGTATCTATGTGATTTGGTATTGTGTTGATGTTTGTAATAATGTAATCTTGTATGTGAAATTGGGAACCTGCATTGTTGATTTGGAATGCACTCCTAGTTTCAAGTTTGTATGGGAACCTGCATATTTTAGATCATTATACATGTTATTGCTTTACTTTTTAACTTTGTATAATTGTATTTGTAAACTGATCAAGTTTGAAATGTGAATGCACAGAGTTGCAGACTTGCAGATTTATGCACTTGTCGAGTTGTCATGGAGGTCTGGACTTGTGGAGCAAGGCAGCAGGCCGAGCAACTAGAGCCTAAAGGCCTAGAGCAGTGCAGCTTCAGTTATTGACTTATTTCTTAGTTGGACAGTTTGACTATTTTTGCAAAACTGCAAATTGTGTTTATGTTTCTGTTGGACAATTTGGATTGTTTTATGTTGGACAATGTATTCTGGACTCTTGAGTTTGTGTTGTAAAGTGTAAACTGTGGCTAAACTTGATTATTGCAAATTGATTACAGTTATGTTAATGAGTTTATTTCACAGCATTATAATTTGATATGCATTCCAGTCTTCCAGGTACCAAAACAGGCAAAACAGGTAAAGCTGAATAGCTAAATGATGAACTGGCATTTTGGGCTCGAAAACCGAACCGGCCCGAATGGGTTCGGTTTCTGTCGGTTTTTAGTTTACAAAAAGCCCGAACCCACAGTTTTGGGTTCGGTCTCGGTCTGACTAATTTTCGGGCCCGGCCCGACCCGAGCCCAACCCTATTTCTCATTGTGATCTTTGTTATCAATGAAGTTCCTTCCGATAAAAAAAAAATTCAATAATTCTCTAATTTTTTTTTTTAGCACACACTAGATGTTTTCGAATAATCTTCTAAAGTAGTACCAAAAGTGGATTCAAGTTATTATGTAATCTATGTATTTGATGTCTAATGAGTGAACATATTTCCATGTACCACTATCGGTACTACTACATCTTCTTGTATGTCTGTATATGGCAAGGATATATAATTCTCATCTGGCTTGTGATGAATGAAATTGAAACCAGGTTTATTGATTGAAAAAAAAAAAATCATTCCTTTAAATATAGATTTTAATTTGTTGTGCTATGACAGCTTAGAGTATAGTGGATGAATTGTTTGCACTGCATTTCTCAGATGCATTTCCGATCTTCACATATCTTTCGGGAAGGTAACAAAGTTGCTGACATCTTAGCAAATCATGGTACCACGTTAACAAGTTTAGTTTGATAGGATTTGACCCCTCCATTCATTGTTTCGACTTGTAATAGTGATCGTTTAGGTTTCCTCAAGCAATTTCGTTTTCATTAGCTAGTTTTCAATAATGTCTGATGTATTCTACTATGGAGGTTTTGGTTTCGTCCCTCTCTTATTATTTCTCTTTTTCCTTAAATAATAAGGAGGTTTTTTACCTCTCTTATTCCTCTTTTTTAAGTTAAAAAAAAAAAAAAGATTTTAATTCCCAAACTTAGAACACAAAATTTAGACCCTGCTCACACTCTAGCAAGTCAAATATTCTAAAATCAACTCGAGTTTCTCGATCAATACTTTATACTTGGACACATAACAATTTTTCTTTGTCAAACCTCATACTCCAAATAGTATACTTTAGGCTGTGTTTGTTACGGGGGACTATTATCCCCCACCTTATTTCCTATAATAGTCTAGGACTCTTCTAGCCTGGGATATGCTATGTTAATACCTGACCCATGTTTGGTACTGCTTAGGACTAAAGTGCAGAATAGTCAAAATAGTCCTATCCCATGTTTGTTTGTGCATTGGACTAAAAGTTGGTAATTTGTAGAAACATGAGAAACTGTTGTAGCTTGTTTGTTGGCAAAGTTCGCATACAGCAAGAAGAAATCTAATAACCAAATAGCTTGAGAAGAGCAACCACAATCTGTCTTCTCAAAAAAAAAAAAAAAAAAAAACACACCACAATCTGCAACTTGTAGTTAGTTTTTACACATTCACAAGTCCACCTATTAATACAACAGATGCTAATAAAGTTCCATGCTTGTAGTTAGTTTTTACACATTCACAAGTCCCTAATACACAGATTTAACATTCACAAGTTCCATCTAGCAATTACAAAAATGAATGTTAATCTAGCAAAAGAAGGAGCTTGTCCAACATAAGCTACTGCAGCAACTCTTGCAGTTTTCCAAACAAAAACAAAAAACATATCCTCATGCAGCAGTTAGGTAGATCCTCTAGCAGTGCCCGCAAGCAAGTTATCCACATACACTTTTCTCACTTCATCATCTAAGGACATGAACACAGATATATTTTGGGGCTTATCCAAAATGATTTTCAATGCCTCAATTTGGTCTATAACAGAAAGTCCCATTTTCTTAAGTTCCTTAGCAATATCAGATCGATCTTCATTACCTTTCACTATAGCATCAGTCACTGCTTGCATTCTTTTTCCAGATTCTTCAAACAATTTATCCAATGCAATCATAATTTTATCTTCATCATTTCTTTTCCTCTTTTTCTGACTAACCTGAGAGTGCTCATTGACATGGGGCTTGTGTCATTCTCAACTTCAATGCCATCTTCATTGTTGCTCTGCTCCTCCATCATATCAGCAGGGACCTCAGCTCCAATTCCAGTCGCACGGTCACTCCCAAAGATTGTAGCTAGTCTATCAAATAATGGATACTTCTTGTTTCTCCATCCCTTTGCCTTTTTGTTGTGCTATGACAGAAAATGCATAGGAATCACCATCACAGTGCAGCAATGAAATCAGTTAGATTAAAAATGAAACTTAATGAAACTTCCTCATTACCTGCAAATACGTATCCCATACTTCATTACTATCAACTTCAATGCACTTTTTGATATCATTCCATGCAAATCCACTCTTGTTCATCATGTCATAGATTATGCTATAATCTTTCTTCAGTTTCTTCAACTTTGACTCAATATGTGGACTTGCCTTCAGATTGGAATTGGGACATAAAAGATTTAAAGCATTCTCGATTTTCAGTAAAGTACCAGATTTGAAACTTCCACTGTCGCAGCGTTGTCCTCCAGCAATAATTCCGTCAAGAACATTCAACAAAGATTCTTCTTCAAAGCTGGTCCATACACGCCTTGACTTCCCTTGCTCTATATTTTCATCACCACTTTCCATTTTCTGCAAAAAAAATGGATTTGCTGATGGTTAAAGAAGCATAAATATGATCAAGCTGCTGCAATTTTCTAGTTCCAGTTTAGTTTCCACTCACTATCAACTTTTCTGCTTTCCAAAACTAATCCTAATCTCTTCAGAGTATTTTACTTATTTTCTTTGGCAAACTGCACATTTTCTCGGCCAATCTGCAATGTTCCCAGTTTAACAAACTGCTACCAATACTTGATCAATTTTAAATATGTGCTATGTGACTATGTCCATGTTCAGTGTGAGCTTTCAACTGCAACAATAATTTGCAATGCAATGCCAAGAAAACTAAACTGTATTTGTATTCCAAAAACTATTGCATTGGTCAAAGAGAGGTAGCAAGAACCTCTGCATTTCAAAAACTATTGCAAGATTTGTGAAGTTCCTTATAATAATCAAGGAAGGTTGCTTCAAGCAAAGACTCCGCTCAAATAGCATTGAAAAGTTTACCAAATTCACAACCAAAAGTCCAATATGTTATTCTCTCATCACCTTCGGTCAAGTTCAAATTCACTACAGTAGCATGCTAATGAATATCTCTGACTGACTTCCAACAGAAAAGTTTGTACTAAGGTCACTGTTGCTAACTTGGTCCTATTGCAGTGAAGAAAGAGAGTGAGATCACTACTTTGAAACTCTCATAGAAAGCCTCAACCTTGAAAAATTATATGCTCAAATTTCATAACAAGGATAAGTCCAGATGGTTAAGCATGTAAAAGTTGTCAAACAAGGAACTGAGAATCACAGAAAACAGGTGCAAAGAAGCCCACACCAAAACTAAGAGGAGCTGAAACAAGTCTGGGGATACCAAGGAACAGTAGCAAAGAACACATCGTGAAGATGCCAGAAATCCAAAAACAGCAGCAAAACAGTTAGAAGGTCTGAAACTACTGCAGACAATGGTTGTGTGATACAAGGTAGGAAAGGTAAAATGGCTGAATCTGAGAGTATATTTGTAATAGAGATATGAACACCTTCAAAGGAAAAACGACCCCTACAACTCAACCCTTAATAAACACGAAATAAAGATCATCATAAACTCGTAAACTAATCATCCAATGCAAGAAAACTAAACTGAAAAACCCACACTTTCTCACCCTCCAACTTGATTCTCATAACAAAAGAACACAAATTCACAAATCATGAAACCATAAAATCAAAAGGCCAAATATATCCTAAATGGCAACAAACTGGTCAGTCACTGGAGCATTTGCCTAAATTGAATCGGAAGCAAATTTCAATTCATAGTGGGAAGAGGGAAGAGAAAAACCTGCAAGAAGAGCACTAAACCACTTCGGCCAGAAAAAACTTGAAGCAGTAAACCCCTGTATCAGCCTGAATCCAAACCTGCAAGAACAATAGAACAAAGCAAGTTGAAAAGGTACCACCAAACACAGTCCCACAGCTTTCCCTCTTGTTCTCTCAGCTTCTGTTTTTCTATGTGGGTTCTTAATACAACTTGATTCTCAAACTAAAAATAATAAACCAATTGGTCCAACACAAGTAAAACACAAAAACTCATGAGAATAACTTTGACTCAATTTCATATTAAATTTAATTAAGACTAGGTCTTCACACTCCTAAGCATTAAAATGCATTAATGTATTCATACAACAAATCAAAAGCTACATAAATAATGATCCTTAGTACTAAAAGGCTTATAAACCAGAAACTGCATCATTTATTCTCTTGAAGCTGGAGCAGCCCTTGCATTTCTTCCATCCCCTACAGCTCTTGCATTCCTTGCATCCCTTGCAGCCCTTGCAGCAGCACCTGAAACCCCTGTATCTCCGGCAGCCCTTACTGCCCTTCTTCCCGTCCATTCATTATGCATTTGTAAAGCTAATTCATTCCTCCAAGTAGTCCATTGATTAGACGCTTCAACCGTGCCAACTACCTCAGCTTCTTCCCCATTTTGTGCATCTAATTCACATACTGCATACTCTATCGGATCAATGGACATCTCTCTCCTAATAAAATTATGCAAAAGACAACAAACCGTAATTATGCGGCATTGTGTCTTTATTGGATAGAATGATGGACTCCTAAGTATTCCCCACCTTCCTTTTAGCATTCCAAAACACCGTTCTATCACATTTCTTGCCTTGGAATGCTTCATGTTAAAATATTCCACATGATCACTAGGCATATTTCTTTCATCCCATTCCGACAAATGATACCTTGTTCCTCTATATGGTGCAAGAAATCCCTCACCATTTGTGTAACCACCATCTACAAGGTAATAATAACCTAATAGCCAAAATATAAATTCCTATTAGTGTGTGAAACGAACCAAAACTGCAGTAATTGAATGTGCAGTGTTTATCCAATAGCCTCACCAGTGGGAACTCTTAAACCATTCGGCCTAGTCACTGCATCGTGAAGAACTCTAGAGTCCGATGTCGATCCCTCCCAACCCGGTAAAACAAATATGAACTGCATATCACGAGAACAAGCAGCTAACACATTTGTAGCGACTTCACCCTTTCTTGTGCGGTATCTTGGCTTGTCAATTGCAGGTACACGCACTCTAATGTAAGTTCCATCTAGTGCCCCCAAGCAATTCTATTAAAAAAAATATGTATATTCATGAAGTTTATAAACTGCACATATAGATGAACATGCTAACAATCTGAAACAATGCAAATAAACTGCAGTCTCTACAAAAAAACTAACCTTAAAGCACTTCCATCTACGATCTGTGCAGTCAGCAAGTACCGGATCAGGTACCCTCAACAAACTACCTTGCAATCGTAAAACACCTTGTAGTATAGAATGGAAATACCTACTAATAATCTCTCCGGATCGAAAAAATCTACCTCTAATAGTACGATTCTTCACATGATGTGAAAGTATATGTAAAAACATACATACTTGCTCTTCCACAGACACCAAACCATCACTCTTTATCTTTCCATCTGAGCGAAGCAGTTCACACAAAAGGCCAAAACTCCTTCTATCCATTCTTAATTCGTGTACGCATTCGGTGTCACTATTGCCTATAATACTATCTAGATAACTCAAACGAGTCTCACGTCTAACGAATGAACGATTATTTAGAGCATGTCTTTTAGCACGTCTTCGTCTCAAATTAAACATCAGTAGCACAAGCATAGTACAAGCACACATTGTCTCTAGGTGCCACAACTCCACCAATAAGAGCAACATAATTTTCCTTCGATCCATATCTAAGATATCACAGTAACATCCAAAATCAATGAAAAACAACCAACCAAAGAAGAAGATAAAAACACAGACGTTGTTCAAAGAAAAAAAAAATCCATAATAGATCAACTTCCAAAATCAAAGAACACAACCAACCAAAGAAGAAGATAAAAACACAGACATTGTTCAAAGAAAAAAAAACCTAGAATTGATCAACATCCAAAATCAATGAAGACAACCAACCAAAGAAGAAGAAAGCAAACACAGACGTTGTTAAACGAAAAAAAGAAAAAACCCAGTCTTGAAATTTGTCAATTCTTACCAAATCCAAGCTGCCCAGACACCAATTGTTACAACCCATAAACAATGAACATCCAAAATCAATGAAAACAACCAACCAACCAAAGAAGAAGAGAGCAAACACAGACGTTGTTAAACGAAAAAAAGAAAAAACCCAGTCTTGAAATTTATCAATTCTTACCAAATCCAAGCTGCCCAGACACCAATTGTTACAACCCATAAACAATGAACATCCAAAATCAATGAAAACAACCAACCAAAGAAGAAGAAAGCAAACACAGACGTTGTTAAACGAAAAAAAGAAAAAACCCAGTCTTGAAATTTATCAATTCTTAGCAAATCCAAGCTACCCATACACCAATTGTTACAACCCATAAACAATTGTTAATAGAAAATCAATCCATAGTCTTTTTTTCAACAAATCACGTTAGATACAGGAGAAGAAGAAGCTAGACGGGGTCGAAGGGAAGTGGGAATCAGAATCAAAGAAAAAGAAGCATGAGAAAGAAACGAAATTGAACCTGGAAGTTAAAGGAGGATGAAGCGCGATCGACAGTGGAGACACAAGGTTGAAGCGCGAAAGAAAGGGAGAGACGAGGCTGAAGCGCGCGAAATAGATCGAGAGTCCCACGAGCGTTGTTGAAGCCCTTGCTTCCACAGTCCGGTGATTTTTGGGGGTTTTATGTAAGAAGCTCGGGAGCTGACGCGGGGACTCTCTTATCTCATTTAATTGAGTCCTCGTGTGTGCCAAACGTGGGATACAACTAATTTTCTTATACAAGCTACTCCAATCCAGTCCAGTCCCATGAAACAAACACAGCCTAAAATTCTTATTCAACGATTTATGTGTAGAGAGGATTCCACAAAGCCACATGTTAAGCGTGTACGTGATTACTTTGGAGGCAAAATTCGACTTGATCGTTGTCTTGCCTAGCCATGTGAGAACGATTTCCAGCTATATATATATATATATATATATATATATATTGTAAGTATTTTGGGCTTTTCACCATTCAATACATGATTTCCCTTTGTCACAAGGAAACCGGAGCGTCAAGGAAACAAAGAGAAAGATCATAGGATCGGATCTTGAAGAAAAGATTAGGCCAAATCGAGTCATTGATCTTGAGTGTAATATGTATTGATTCCATATCTTTTTTATGCTTTTTGATTGATATGCATATCAGTTAATTTGATTCAATAATCTTTTATGCATTAAAGAGGTTTTCAAAATGCATATCAATTTGAGATCTTGGTTAGGAAAGTTTCGATTGTACATTCAAAAACAGTTTTTAAACCTTTCCATATTTTTCTTAATTAATTATTAAGAAAAGATTTGATTGAGGGGGAGAGTTTTCTCCCTTATAAAAGGTTTTTAAACGAAAGTTTGGGTGGGGTTTTTTGATTGCATAAAATCGCTCTAAATTGAACCACTAGCGTTGCTCATATAGTTTTTCTGAAAAACCCTCTTTATGTGTTTCATGTATTCCATTGCAAAATCATTCATATTTATTCTCAAGATCGTGATTTAATTGAGAGAAAGAAAGGTTGAAGGTTGATTATCTAGGATGTTGTATTAGGAGTTAGAACAGTTGTAAAACAAGTTAGCATGTGTTGCTAAGTGATAGTGTTTGTTAAGAACAACACTACTTGTATTCTGAAACCCTAGTGATTCATATTGGATTGCATTTTCGTGTTGGCTACGTTAAAAGCCAAGCAGTGAAGTTTCCTCAGTGGAGAGGTTTACACTGCGTTAGCAAATCTCCGTGTTATGTATCGCATTTCTTTTGAATAAATTCCTATACACAAAGTTCTTTCTAATATTTGTTCCATCTGGTATTTTCAATTGGCATCAGAGCGGGTTCTAGAACTTTCTAGTGATCCCAGGAAAGATGGAACATTCACGTGATAGGGCTGCTGGCGGATCTATAAATAGTCCTCCATGGTTCGAGGGTGGATGTGAAAAATATACTCAGTGGAAAATCTACATGAAATCATATCTCTATGCTCATGATGAACATGTGTGGAATATTGTAGAAACTGGTTGGACTATACCTATGGTAAAAGCAAAAGGAGAAAGCTCCTCCACTGCCACTCCCAAACCAAGGAAGGATTGGACTGAGGAAGAAGTTCGTGATTTGCAAGCAGATTTCAAGGCTAAGAACAGTATTTTCACAGCCCTATCTGAACGAGAAAAATTAAGAATCAGTCACTGTGACACTGCCAAGCAAGCATGGGATCTTCTACAGACTACGTATGAAGGAAATAAGAAGGTACGTGAACAGAAACTGCAAGCACTGATATTTGAATTTGAAACCATGACTATGGGAGATGATGAAACCGTGGATGATTTTCATGGTAGAATTCTTAAAATCTCCGGTCAGTGTCGTAGTCTGGGTGCACCTTTTGATGAAGATAAGATAGTTAAAAAGATACTCAGGGCCCTGCCAGAAAAATTTCATTCAAAAGTCACTAGCATAGAGGACTCTTTTGACATTGACGAGTACCCACTCGATGAGCTCATTGGAAATCTTAAAACCTATGAGATGAGGTTAAAACCTGAGAAGAAAAACAAGGGTGTAGCTTTCAAGGCAGTGAAAGGAACAGAAGAGGAAGAGGAAACACAAGATCTTGCCCTACTGACAAAGGAGTTCAAAAGATTTCTCAAAAGCAAGAACTCTTCTAGAAATTCGAATGCTCCTAGAAAGAATAATTATACCGGCAGTGGTAACCACAGTGACTACACCAACAAGAGTGGAAAAGGAAACTTCAAAGGAAATCACTTAGGAAAACCTAAGTGCTATGAATGTGGTGGCTACGGTCACATCTCTACCGAATGTGGAAATAGGAAGCATGAAAATAGCAACAACAAGTCTCTACTTTCAACTTGGAGTGATGATGAGTCTCAAGAAATTGAAAATGTAGCACTTGTATCATCATTTCTACCTGATTCAGATAGTGACGAGTTTTTCTCTGATGATGAAACAAATATCCGCTGCAGACAACTCTACAAAGCTTCAAAGGCAACCCTGCTAAAAAACTTGAGTTTGGAAAAAGAAGTTGATTTTCTGAGAACCGAGAAAGAAAAAATGGAGCAATTATTGGAATCAGCAAATTTACAAGGTGAAGGAGCAGATTTACAAGGTGACCAAGGAATAGTGACTTGGAAGACTGAAAGGAATGAGTATCTCAACAAGATAAAATTGCTGGAACTGGATGTTAACGGACAACGAGCATTGAACTTGGAACTGTTGGCTAAAAACGAGGCACTGCAAGAAGAGTTAAAATCGACTCAAGAAAGGTTCACCAAGTTCGATGTCAGCTCTATTGCCATGTCCAAATTACTCGGATCTGGAAAAGCTCCTTATGACACTTGTGGGTTAGGATACACTAGAGAGAATTCCAAATGTACCAAGTTCGTAAGAGCATCAAGACCACCTGTAGAAAAGGAAGAAGTCTCCACTGATGATTCTGTCAAAAATGTGAAGGAAGGTCAACCAAATCAAAACTTCCAGGTAAAACTTGACCAAGAGTCTCACACTGGTCAGAACAGGTACGCAAACCCTAGACCTTTTATTCCTACATGTCATCACTGTGGTAAGATAGGCCATATCAGACCTAGATGTAATGGAAGATTTTCAACCTCACAGCACTCTCAAGAAAAATGCACTATTGAATCTCTAAGTTTTGAACTTAAAGAACAAAAAGAACTCATCAACAGATTAACAGAAATTGTTTCGAAGAAAAACCTTCCAACTGAAAAAAGAAAAGTTGTCTGGACCAAGAAAAATGAAAGTAAATGTCTTCAGTCTTATATTGATAAAACTGATCATACTTGTCTCTTTGCTTGTGCAAGCAAAACTCAACAAAGTTCTCACATTGAAGCATCTTGTTTAGTAGCCCTGACTGCATTAGCTGACAAGAGACGAGATTTCTGGTATGTCGACAGTGGCTGCTCTAGACACATGACTGGAGACAAAACCTGGTTTGCTTCTTTTGAAGATGAGAACACAACAGGATCAGTCACATTTGGAGATGGAAGGAAAGCAAACATTCTAGCTCGAGGTACAGTGAACACCCCAGGTATACCTAATCTCAAAAATGTACTATTCGTTGAAGGCTTAACTGCAAATCTGATTAGCGTAAGCCATTTGGCTGACGACTATGAAGATGTATGGTTTAACAAACAGAGATGTTTAGTCTTAAATCAGAAAGGAGAAGGTATCATGGGAGGTAAGAGATCTTTTGATAACTGTTATCATATTCAAGCTAATGAATCTTCCAGCTTGTAGCCATGTTTGTCTGTAAAAACTACAGAGGAAACCTTTGAACTCTGGCACAAAAAGATGGGACATGTAAACTATCAGGACTTGCTGAAATTATCTTCCAAGCAATGTGTCCGAGGCTTACCAAATTTAAAAGGCAAAACTGATAAGATATGTGGAGACTGCAAAATTGGAAAGCAAACCAAGGCTCCTCACAGGGTGGTGAATTCTGCAACAACCACAAAAATCTTGGAACTTTTGCACATGGATCTCATGGGACCAGCTCAATCTGAAAGCATTGGAGGTAAGAGCTACATGCTAGTAGTTGTAGACGATTTCTCAAGATACACCTGGGTAAATTTCTTAAAGGATTAATTTCAGTTTACCCCCCTGAGGTTTGGGGTGTCATCATTTCACCCCCCAAACTCTCAATTTCACTTTTTTACCCCCTGAACTTTCCAATTTCAATCAGTCGTGTCCAATTTCTCCTATTCCGTCCAAATTGGACTTTAACTCTGACTTTTGAGGGGTAAAATGGTCATTTCAAGACAAAAAAATAAAAATAATAAAAATAATCTTCTTTTTTTTTTTCTGTTTTTTTTTTTTTTTTTTTTTATGTTTCTTCGTTTTTTTTATTATTATTATTTTTTATTTTGTCTTCAACCTATACACCACAAGTTATAATAGGTTTATAAAAATTAAAAAATACTCTAGGTGGTTAAAAGCCGCTCGCTGGTCTACGATATTTGTTATATATCTCCGATAAAGTGAAGAATTTTAGGATATATCTCCAATAAAGAGAAGAAATATCTGTAAAAAATAATTTTACACTTTATCTGTAAATAAATATCTGTATATCCCCAATAAAGTGAAGAAATATCTGTGTAAAATCATTTTTGGTCTACGATATTTGTGATATATCTCCAATAAAGTGAAGAATTTTAGGATATATCCCTAATAAAGTGAAGAAATATCTGTAAAAAATGATTTTACACTTTATCTGTAAATATCTGTATATCCCCAATAAAGTGAAGAAATATCTGTTTAAAATCATTTTTTACAGATATTTATTTACAGATAAAGTGTAAAATTATTTTTTATAGATATTTCTTCACTTTATTGGGGATATATCCTAAAATTCTTCACTTTATCAGAGATATATCACAAATATCATAGACCAGCGAGTGTGTAAAATCATGTTTTACAGATATTTATTTACAGATAAAGTGTAAAATTATTTTTTACAGATATTTCTTCACTTTATTGGGGATATATCCTAAAATTCTTCACTTTATCGGAGATATATCACAAATATCGTAGACCAGCGAGCGGCTTTTAACCATCTAGAGTATTTTTTTGTTTTTATAAACCTATTATAACTTGTGGTGTATAGGTTGAAGACAAAATTTTTTAAAAAAAAAACAGAAGAAAAAAAAAAAAAAAAAAAAAAAAAACAGAAAAAAAAAAAAAAAACGATTTTTATTTTTTTATTTTTTTTGTCTTGAAATGACCATTTTACCCCTTAAAAGTCAGAGTTAAAGTCCAATTTGGAGGGAATAGGAGAAATTGGACACGACTGATTGAAATTGGAAAGTTCAGGGGGTAAAAAAGTGAAATTGAGAGTTTGGGGGGTGAAATGATGACACCCCCAAACCTCAGGGGGGTAAACTGTAATTAATCCTTTCTTAAAAGACAAAACTGAAACGTTTGAATCTTTTAAAAACTTGAGTCAAAAATTGATCATTGAAAAGAAGTCATCAAATACTAGCATAGTGAGAGTAAGATCGGATAATGGTACTGAATTTAAAAATAAAAGAACCCGAGTTGTTGGGATATTCTCTAAACAGTAGAGCTTATAGGGTTTACAATAAAAGAACCCGAGTTGTTATGGAATCCATTAATGTTTCTATTGATGATCAATGTGTAAAACAGGAAGAATCATATGCAGATCCATCACCCTCCTCTATCACACCACCACAAATTGCAGAAGCCTCAACTGATGAAGAGGAAGAGGAGATCCCCGACAACATTTTTGAACCAGCTCCCATCCAAAGGAAAGGGTTCAAGCAGGTTCAAAAGGACCACTCCTCTCAAGATATCATCGGAAATCTGAAAGATGGACTGACAGGGAGAAAAGCTACAGCTCAGGTAAGTACTTCTGAGGTAAGTGAAGGAAATGTATTACTATGTTTTATTACTGAAAATCTGCTAAGCATGAACATTATATCTCATTTTGGTTTTGTGTCCATCGTTGAACCAAAAAATATTAAGGCAGCTTTATTGGATGATAACTGGATTAGTGCCATGCAGGATGAGCTAAATCAGTTTACTTGGAATGATGTGTGGTACTTGGTACCTCGACCTAGTAAATGCAATGTTATAGGAACCAAGTGGATTTTCAGAAACAAAAGTGATGAAAGAGGGAATGTGATTAGAAACAAAGCTAGACTAGTAGCTCAAGGATTCTCTCAGATTGAAGGTCTTGACTTTGACGAGACATTTGCTCCTGTGGCTAGATTAGAATCAGTTAGATTACTCCTTTCTATAGCATGTCATCTTAGGTTCAAATTGTTTCAAATGGATGTCAAAACTGCTTTTCTAAATGGGAACCTTCAGGAAGAAGTTTATGTGGAACAGCCACCAGGTTTCCAAGATCCACATAACTTAGATCATGTCTACCGTCTCAAGAAAGCTCTGTATGGGCTAAAGCAGGCTCCCCGAGCCTGGTATGAGAGGCTCTCCACTCATCTTTTAGGAAAAGGGTATGCTAGAGGGTCTATTGATAAAACATTGTTTGTAAAACGAACCAAAAATGACATTATCATTGCCCAAGTGTATGTTGATGACATTGTTTTTGGTTCCACCTCCAGATATCTTGTCAAAGAGTTCCAATCTGTCATGGAAAGTGAGTTTGAAATGAGCATGTGTGGTGAACTAACTTTCTTTCTTGGACTGCAAGTAACGCAGATGGACACGGGTTTGTTTCTCTCTCAAACAAAATACGCTGAAAATCTGATCAAGAAATTTGGTCTTGAATCTAAGAAGACAGTGAGCAATTCCATGAGTACCACTACTAAGCTGAGCGAAGACCAGGATGGGAAATCGGTTGATCACACACTGTATCGTAGTATGATAGGCAGTCTGCTCTATCTCACTGCCAGCAGATCCGACATATCTTACAGTGTAGGAGTGTGCGCTCGCTTTCAAGCTAACCCTAAAGAATCACACTTGGAAGCTGTCAAGAGAATCATTCGCTATATATCTGGTACAGTTAACTGTGGAATTTTCTATACCTTCGATACTAACGTGGAAATTGCAGGATATTCTGACGCTGACTGGGGAGGAAACTTAAAGGATAGAAAAAGTACTTCAGGGGGATGTTTCTTCATTGGCAACAATCTGGTTGCCTGGCATAGCAAGAAACAAAATTGCATCTCTCTATCTACTGCAGAAGTTGAGTATGTTGCAGCTGGGAGTTGTTGCGCGCAAATGCTGTGGATGAAACAAATGCTTCATGATTATGGCATTCCTCAAGGTAAGTTGTCTATCTTCTGTGACAACACTAGTGCTATCAACATCACCAAGAATCCTGTTCAACACTCTCGAACAAAGCACATTGATCTTCGATATCATTTTATTAGGGATTTAGTTGAACAAAACATACTTGAGTTAAGCTTTGTGCCCACTGAAAATCAACTTGCTGATTTGTTTACTAAGCCTCTTGATACTGCTAGGTTTGAGATGTTGAGAAATGCACTAGGGATATGTTCTAAGCATTAAGGCACAAGAATAACTGTCCACTGTTGATTGAGAAAATTGTGATCTTAGTATCCATTGATTACAGTCACTAGTGAAACTTACATATTTTCTGCTATGTATCCTCTGTTGCCATGCCTTATTCTGGACAAAAAAAAAAAAATTGTGTACCCATGTTTAGTATCTTATTCAGTAAATCGACATATGCACTTTCACTTATAACATATGTGGTGGCATGCTCCTTGTTTATTGTCAAAAGAGATTCGGTGAAATAGGCGAACTACTTAAAATGCTCATATAACTCGTTCCCTCTTCTCAAAGTAATCAGGTCCTAGTTGTGGTGAACTTTCTAGGATTTGTAAGAAACGAGAATGGATAACTATATCCCATCTCTCTGAGTAATCAGGCCTTAGTTGTGGTGAACTTTCTAAGGTTTGCAAGAAAGGAGTCGGTGAGTGATTGTTGCACGTACAATAAAATAATGCAGACAACTACTCGAGACTCTCTCCATGGAGCATCCTTGTTATGTTTATTACCCTAAGACCATCTGTTCTGGGAGTTGCTGAGAAGAGTCTTGTTACATGAGTTCTAATTGTCACCAAATAAAAGAGGTCCATGACTCAAATAAAATACGTGCTTAGGAACAATGTTTCCTACATCTTCTACGAAGATATCATGAGCTTCGTTCACATGTTAGTTCTCTTAATTCACTCCTTCTCTCTTTTACTAAACTTGTGTCTAAGCCCCACATACTGGTTATACTCACTCTTTTTCACAGATTTACTTCCTAAGGTCTGAATATGAGTACCAACTCAATTTGTTGATAGAATACATCATGCTTCGTGCTCTGAACTATGTCCCTTCACTACATGACTTGTTCTCTCTGTGATAAAACTATGCTATATTTTCTCTCTTCGATATGACCTAAGCATTCATTGCCTTGATACTTAGAAAAGGAAACGAGCATCTGATTTAATTGCAGATTTTACGAATATTTTTGTCTCTTCGTTTCCTTCCTTGATGGCCATCTGACTGCATTTAATTTCCATAATGATTATGCCTAAGTTGAGGGGGAGACGTTCTTTGCATGCGTATATCTAGGAAAAATAACTTGTCATAACTTCTCTCTCCATTTGAGACGCTATCCCAATCGGTGTGTTCTCTTTGGTTTTCCCTAAACCTAACTAATCAATATATATAGCCTCTCTTGTCTCCCTCGGATTTTACTCTTGGTTGTCTCTGTGTGCAGGTTCTTTCACCAACTGATTCTATCACCATGGTTCGCACCAAGACAACCACTCGCCTTGGTGGACACCGGCGACTTCCTCCTCCTGAGGACGGTCGTCAAGCTGCTGTGAGGGCCGGGATTCTCCATCCTGGCATGCACCGTGAACGAAGTCGTACTCCTCCTCCTCCTCCTCGTTGATCTCCATCCCATGATCCCTCTCGCTCCTCCTCTCTTCGAGATGCTATTCTCGTGGCTGATTGGCGAATCGCTTGTCTCACAACTGACATGGATGACATGCATTCTCTCCTTGTTCGCACCAACCATACTATCCGGGAGGTCCTCAAGGAAATCCGCAACATGCAGCGTCACCCTCCCGGGTTTGACGCTCCCGGACCATCCACCGCCATGCAGGAGCCTGTTGCACCAGAGGAGAGCTCAGATTCCATGGATGAAGAGGAATTTCTGGACAATGTCACCAATCTTATTGAGGACTTCGACGTGCCTTCCCATTCAAAGGGGGAGAAGTAAAACTCTTTTAATTTTCTGTTATTTATGCTTTCTGAAGTTTAATTTCTATCGAACAATATTTCCTTTTGGTTGCTGGGTTGTAAGTGCATAAGCACATATATTTTTCTTGGATGCTTTTGGTTATTAAGTAATTTTATTTTGGCTACTTGGATCTGGAAAAGGATGGAAACTGATTCCTTAATCCAAGTAGCACCCCTTGTTTAGTGACTAGTGTTTATCTGTGATAACTAACATGCAGGACAAAAAGATTGAAAAATCATGTGTTGAATGGGAATGCCCAAAGGGGGAGATTGTAAGTATTTTGGGCTTTTCACCATTCAATACATGATTTCCCTTTGTCACAAGGAAACCGGAGCGTCAAGGAAACAAAGAGAAAGATCATAGGATCGGATCTTGAAGAAAAGATTAGGCCAAATCGAGTCATTGATCTTGAGTGTAATATGTATTGATTCCATATCTTTTTGATGCTTTTTGATTGATATGTATATCAGTTAATTTGATTCAATAATCTTTTATGCATTAAAGAGGTTTTCAAAATGCATATCAATTTGAGATCTTGGTTAGGAAAGTTTCGATTGTACATTCAAAAACAGTTTTTAAACCTTTCCATATTTTTCTTAATTAATTATTAAGAAAAGATTTGATTGAGGGGGAGAGTTTTCTCCCTTATAAAAGGTTTTTAAACGAAAGTTTGGGTGTGGTTTTTTTATTGCATAAAATCGCTCTAAATTGAACCACTAGCGTTGCTCATATAGTTTTTCTGAAAAACCCTCTTTATGTGTTTCATGTATTCCATTGCAAAATCATTCATATTTATTCTCAAGATCGTGATTTAATTGAGAGAAAGAAAGGTTGAAGGTTGATTATCTAGGATGTTGTATTAGGAGTTAGAACATTTGTAAAACAAGTTAGCATGTGTTGCTAAGTGATAGTGTTTGTTAAGAACAACACTACTTGTATTCTGTAAACCCTAGTGATTCATATTGGATTGCATTTTCATGTTGGCTACGTTAAAAGCCAAGCAGTGAAGTTTCCTCAGTGGAGAGGTTTACACTGCGTTAGCAAATCTCCGTGTTATGTATCGCATTTCTTTTGAATAAATTCCTATACACAAAGTTCTTTCTAATATTTGTTCCATCTGGTATTTTCATATATATACAAAACCGTTCGAGAGCGGACGTCCGCAACCCAGAAAAAGTGCGGACGTCGTTCCTCCGGCCTCGATCGAGCAGCGACGGCGGCGTTTCTGCTGCCGGACGGAACCAGGCCACTACGTGGAGCAGTTCAGAAGCGGCTGGAGTCGTCGACGAAGGGATCGACGTGGAGCTCGATGGCTTCCATGGTTTCCGGTGAGCTCGCAGCACACCGCTGAGTTTCCGATCGCCTTCGCCGCTTGCTTGAGGTCGTCCGGGATGTCCAGAGGGTGCGTCCGGCACCTGCAGCCCAGCGATCGCCGCCTTCCCGTCTGAGGAGGAGCGACGTCCGCACTTTTTCTGGGTTGCGGACGTCCGCTCTCGATCCCGCCTCTATATATATATATATATATATATATATATATATATATATATATATATATATATACACACTCACATACACACACACATATATACAGGGCCCTTGTAGTGAGGGGTCCTTTTTTTTATCTTTTTCTAGGAATAGGGCATTTGACCAACTTTTCGATCATATTTTCGCATCTCAACAGTTCAATTTTTAGGTCCTAATGTGTAGATCGTTTATGCAAATTTTCAACTAAATTGATTATAGGCATTCAAAATAGCAATTTAAGATAATAAGTATGAACGGTTCAAGTTTGACAAATTTGGTTCGTCCATTGATTTAATCTAGTTTGATACCTTAACGATCACCGATTTGGCTGAAAATTAGTAGAAATGATCTACACATTATGACCTAAAAACTGAACGGTTGAGATGATGAAATGTGATCGAAAAGTTAGTCTAATGCCCTATCCCTATAAAAGACAAAAAAAAAAAAACCCTTAGTGGAAGGGCCCTATATATATATATATATATATACAGTCCGGCTATGGTGCGGACGTCCGTACCGTGCAAACAATATGGATTTTCCGTTTTCCCCCACTTTCTGATCACATTTTCACATTTTAACCATTCAGTTTTTAGGTCCTACTGTATAGATCACCTCTGCAAAATTTCAGCCAATTTGG
Source organism: Rosa rugosa (assembly GCF_958449725.1). NCBI lineage: Eukaryota > Viridiplantae > Streptophyta > Magnoliopsida > Rosales > Rosaceae > Rosa > Rosa rugosa. Next base: position 14,072,649 of record NC_084823.1, read on the forward strand.
TGATCGTTAAGGCATCAAAAACTGCAAATTACAATAATGTACACGAACGGTTCCGGTTCGACAGATTCGGTTTGTTCGTGTAAATTGCAGTTTTGGATGCCTTAACGATCACCAAATTGGCTGAAATTTTGTAGAGATGATTTATACATTAGGACCTAAAAACTGAAAGGTTAAGATCAAAATATGTGATCGGAAAGTGGGTGAAAACCGGAAATCCGTACCTAAATTTCGGTATGGACGTCCGCACCTGAGAAAAAAAAAAATATATATATATATATATATATACAGATTTTATCCAGAGCGGAGCTCCGCTTTGAAATTAACGTGTGACGTTCGAGTTTTTGGTCACTTTTCGGTCGCATATCCACATCTCGACCGTTCAGTTTTTAGGTACTAGTGTATAGATCATCTTTGCAAATTTTCAGCCCAATTGATGATCGTTAAGGTATCTAACTCGCTTAAACCAATGGACGGACTGAATCTGTCAACCTGAACCGTACTAGCTTTAAGGTATATATATATATATATATATATATATATATATATATATATATATATATATATATATATATATATATATAGACATACAGATTCTATCTAGAGCGGAGCTCCGCTTTAAACTTAACATGTGAAGTTCGAGTTTTGGATCACTTTTCGGTCGCATATCCACATCTCGACCGTTCAGTACCTAAAAACTAAACGGTCGACATCTATACACTAGTACCTAAAAACTGAACGGTCGAGATGTGAATATGCGACCAAAAAGTGATCCAAAACTCGAACTTCACATGTTAATTTTAAAGCAGAGCTTCGCTCTGAATAGAATATATATATATATATATTACTATATGTAATTGCAGATCGACTCGAATTGGAATTGCACGCATGGCACTGTGGCTCATCGCAAATTTACTATATACTAATTCTCAGTTAACTGTTCATCGGCTTAGTAACAGTGCCGGCTCGAGCCGAGCCGTTAATGTGAAAAGACCATTTTGCCCTTCGTCTGTTGGAATAATTACGGTTTGCTGTTTGACCTACCTATAAAATGTGCTGAACTGATAGAAGCGATCTTTTTCCTCTCTCTTCGTTTTTCAGCTGAGTTCTGCGTTCTATTGTTGACAGAGAGTGAGAGAGAGGGAGAGGGTTGGTAACAGTGGGTAGGTTCTGCATGTCATCATTTACTGCATTTTTGTTCGATTTAGGACTTATTTGTTGGGTTTTTGTGAAAGAAATTCGTTTCGAATCTTTGTATGTGATTGATTTGGGGTTTGGCTTATGCAGGGGTTTCGGATTCTCGGTTTCGATTGAGCTGGCAATCTTTTCATCAAATCAGACGATCCGATTGAGCAATCATATATCTTTGAGACTTTGAGCTTCAGGTAAGCGCTTCTTATTTGGTCGGTTGGTTTTGAATGTCGGTGCATGCAATTTTGTTGTAATGGATTTCTGTAAATTTTACCAAAAACTGGAATCATTACTTTATGTCAAAATCTCATGAATGTTTCCATGCATGAATGCTTGCTTCATTTCAAAACCTTATGAGCGTTTCCATTATTGACAGATACATTCATGCATGGAGAAGTCCATCGCAATATGACAGATTGGAAGGTTTGTGAGAAATGGTTCCTCACTCAAGTTTTTTTTTTTTTTTTTTCTTACCCATTTTTCCTTCTTTTCGTCTTTCTAATTCTGACGCTTTGTGTAAGCTTTACAGGTGCATGCATGTGAAGGTATGTGGGTTTATCTAGCTGTGTTTGGTTTGGCATTTGAATTTGGTTTTGTGGGTGATTTAGCATTTTTTTTAATCTGAGTTTTGTGTGGGTTTGCATTAGAGCTGTGTTATGTGGAATTAGATATGGGAAGTAGTTAGATTTAGCAAATCGTGTCATGCATCTGTTAGTATATATCATTTTTTGCTTTGTTGTTATTTCTGCGAGCAATTTTTCATTTGGTGTCTTTATGAACACTTCTTTTTTCTTCTTTTTTTCGTTCCAGGTGTAGCATCTTTCTTATTCATACTGTATTGGATTATTGTATGGAGTTGATTCTGTCTTATTTCGATGAGGTCAGGTTAGATATTCCATTTGTTTCCATTTCTTATTTCAATGATTGATAAGGTTGGTAATTAAATTCCATTTGTTTCCCATAATTGGAAGAGCTGGAGTCATCTGATTGGTAATATTTGAAATTAACAGGTGAAGAAGGTAGGTAACTCAGAGAAAAGGAAGAGGGGGACGGGAACAATCGGTACCTTTTTTATTTTTATCTTCATTGAGTTTTTGGGTTTGCTGTGTTTGCATGGTTTCTGGGATCATTGATTGTATGATCTTCATGTTTGTGTTCAAGGTGTGGGTGGCTGTGATACTTAATTTCAGAGCCAATTTGGACTCTGGAGCCTGGAATATCATATGGGTTTTATCTGTTTCAGGTGTTTGGGGGTTTAATTTTGAGATAGGTTCATGATCTTCATAGTCTCTGCAAGCCAGATCACTGGGACAGTTAACAATGAATTTCTTGACTTCTCTGTTGTGTGCAATGTTGGGAGCATATTTTCATTATTTGTTGACTGATTTTGTTCCCATGTTTTTTTTTTTTTAATTCTGTTCAATCTTCTTTTCTTTATAACATACTCAACATACTAAACAAACTAATAGCCAAGCTAACAAATGATGCGCCCTGCTTCTGGGAGTCTTCTTATGCTTCCTTTGATATCAATAATTCAGATTCTAAAGTGTTTAATCCCAGATACTTAAAGACCCAAAAAAGAATTGCTGATACTTCTAATGTTTACAGAACATTTACATTGACTTTGTAGTCACTTTGGCCTTGACTTATTAACATCTAAATTTATTTTGTTGATGCAGCTTTGGCATCGTTTATATTTGAAGTTTGATCATGTCTAGCTCATAATTGTTGAATGGAATCATATATCCCAATTTCAACTGTACCAATGATAGCACAGTGAAACAAATGTTCAATTGATAGGTCATGCATCGATCTTGGGGCAATTGATGTGGAAAAAAATTTGTGTTTCTTCCTAATATTGCTACTAAAATATGCTTTTCGATACATGTTCAGGTGTATCAATACGTAATGGAAGAGAAATCCTTTTAAAGGTAAATTTGAAAGACATACCATACTAAGATCTTTAACTTTTATAAAATTCAGTTATAATATTACCTTTGGTATTTTTTTGTACATGAAATAGGCGTGTTTTAATTCATGCAGTCCTCAGTGTCTTGCATTTTTTTTTTCAGGACGATTGGAGAAGGTTAGAGGAGCCTTATGGAAGTATATTCATAACTATTCCAACTGTTCTTGATTCATCATTGGCTCCAGAAGGGCACCGTATTCTTCATATTTACGACCTCTTCCATTGAAGACTGGGAGGTAAATATATGTTATCAAAATAAATAAATGGTTGACCATTATTGTTCCTTTCCCCACCCTCTTCCCTAACCCCTTCTAGAATCAGTGTTTGTAAAATTTGAATTGCTAATGAGGTGGTAATTTCTATATTAGGGACTTCTCTCGAAAGGACTATGAATCAAAGGAGCTTATGGCAGATGTCATCATTAGCAGATTAGAGAAGATACTATTTCCAGGGCTTAAGTCATCCATCGTTTTTAAGGAGGTAATGCTTACAGTATTGATTCCAATCATTGTGAGCTATGGGTGTTGATTCGTATTGAATAAAAGGTTGGTTGAAACTTGAACTTATTGTGGTTTAAGTAAACTTACAATTCCTGTATCCAACTTCCTTTTGGCACATTGCAGTATTAAACATGTCCATTGCTCTGGCTATTGCTATTTGGGATAAAAAAAAAAAAATTATTTCCTTTTTTCATTATGAAACTTGCCTCCTTTATAATTTCTGACTTTTACTGTCTCTTTTATAATTTCTTACTTTCACAATGACAGGGAGACCAGCATTGAATCAGCAACACCATCGACCAAAACCATCAACAAAGAAAAAATGGACTGAAATGTCATGACACTTTTGGTGTAAATAGAACTGGAGGAAGCAACTTTTTGGACAACCTCCACCACTGATCATCACTAGCTAACAACTTCTTAGCACACATATATGCTAATGGAGATCATCACTTATTTTTGGCAAGCAGATTAGGCATTCATTGTAATTAAGTTAGCCTACAAGTAGAACAACTTATTTTTGGCAAGCTGTTCCAACAGCAACTGTAACCTGTTTTTGAACACTAGATTTTAGTAAAACAAGCTCTTAACGAGATGCTCTATCCTTCTAAACTTTCAGATTTTGTTCTAAAACCCGCAGCAACGCGCGGGCATGAATGCTAGTGTAACTAACTATTTCAGATATTTAAATGGGCGACGAAATCTCAACCCAAATATTATAGTAAACCAGCCATCATGACGAAACAACAATTGGAATATGGAATATGGAATATGGAAGTCATATCAATCCCGCTAAATGGTACACCTCTGAAGTGCATGTGTAACCAAAATAACTAATTGATATATATATATATATATAGTTTGTCACTATTTACATATAGAGGCTTTTGTACCTAAACAATTATATCGGGGATTTGTACTTGATTTCTCATAATCGATTTGTATACAGCATCTGTCAAGACATATCAATGTTACCGGCTAGTTGGTTGTTTGATTCTTTCCGAAAATGATAAACAAGATAAAAAATTGACATAAACCAGAGTTTCTTAATTCTCACAAATTAAAACATATGAACACCATTAATTGAAGTGACATGTGTCGAGTTAGAAACAATTGGAATTTGGTCGTCCCAGATCTTTAGGTGAACACCTTGCTAATTAGAAATAATTTGACAAGAGAAACTTCCATGATTTATATCAGTAATTAGATATACCGGAAAAACTATGTTTATATCTCAATAATTAGATTATGTTTCTTGGTAAGAATAAACTATTTCAGCATTCATTGTTGGGAAAATTTTAAGAACAGTACATGAAGTATATGCCGTTCCGAAGTTCGGTGTATTTGGTTTCAAAGAATTAACTTTGGTACATGCAGTTCCAATCTCGACCCACTTTTAGTACATGACGTCAATAACACCGTTAAACCTATGAAATTATTCAATTTTCAAAGGGTAATTTTGAGTTTTCACCTCTCTCTCTCTCTCGGCTCGGACACCCATTTCTGGGCATCTTTCTTCTTCTTCCTCCTTTTTCTCCCCCTCCTTCTTCTTATTCCTTCTTCTTCCTCTCTCCCTCCCTCTCTCGGACACCCATTTCTGGGTATCTTTCTCCTTCCTTCTTCTTCTTCCTCCTTTTTCTCCTTCTCCTTCTTCTTCTTCTTATTCCTTCTTCCTCTCGCCCCCCCCCCCCCCCCCGATTTGATTTGGATACCCAGATTATTTGATTTTTTCCTCCTTATTCTTCTTCCTTCCTTCCTCCCTCCCTCCCTCTCCGATATCAAGTTTTATTTGGACACCAAATCTAATTTTCTTCTCCTTCTCCTTCTTCTTCCATCTTCCTTCTTCCTTCTTCTCCTTCTTCTTCTTCTTCTTCTTCTTCATTCTTCTTCCTCCCTCCCTCCCCGATTTGATTTGGACACCCAAAATCTGGGTACCCAAATATGACTTTCTTCTTCCCTCTTCTTTTTCTTCTTCTTCCTTCTCCTTCTTCTTCTTCTGCAATTTTGCTTCTGCAATTTTTCTTCTTCCTTCTCCTTTTTCTTCTTCTGCAATTTTTCTTCTTCTTCTTCTTCTTCTCCTTCTCCTCCTTCTTCTTCTTCTTCGTCTTCCTTCTCCTTCTTCTGCAATTTTTTTTTGTTAATTCATGAAGAGACGAATTTGCCCTTACAAATTTGACTAAAATCAGATTGACTAACGGGGGCCGTAACGGCATACACTGATTTTGGGTCGGGATTGTAACGTCATGTACCAAAGTTAATTCTTTGAAACCAAATACACAGAACTTCGGAATGGCCTATACTTCATGTACTATTCTTAAAATTTTTCCTTCATTATTGGACCAAATATGTTATCTAGCTAGTTTCAAAGATGGAGAAATTTTTAAGTATGGCAAACGTGCCACGTGGCTGGTACGTCCAGTCAATCATGTTTTTCTGTTTTTAATTGTATTCCGAAACTACTCATATTTAATTAAAATGAAATACCCAAAAACCCCCTTGCATAGGCACTGATTAGCTGAGTGTATTGCCACGTGGCACGCCTGCCCTATTTAAGAATCTCTCCCGAAATGGATGTTGTTGTTGTGGATAGTCTATAACTCATCAAAATGCCATCATTTAAACCTCATCTGGATCATTTTTTTGTTCTTTGTAATATTATAACATCAACCAATAAAAAAAATTCTTCTGTAGTCCAATAGTGCAAGTGACCCAATACCAATACTTACAAGATACGCACAATTCTTGATATTTATATTCAACTTTTTTTGTAATAAAGAAAAATATAATCCAGTCATCCATTCATGTTAGTGTAAGTGCACGTTGGTGTTTTGAATTTTCCCTTCCAACTTTATGCTAAGTGGTTGAAGTAAAAAGATACTTCACTTACTTTCACAATCTCACAATTACTCTTGTTCATTAATATTATCTCACTTTTATCACTTTTATCTCAATATGTAGATTCAATACAACTCTTTTTGCACTAGTGTATTGTGAACAGAATTCCAGAAGGAAGTTTAATTCATTGAAATGATATTGATCCAAAACGGAGACTACTGATGATGAATACAAAACAACAGTAAAATCAAAGTACACAAAACCTAAAGGTCAATCCTTAAATTATCACATAGACTTGTACAATGACCAAAGCATACTCGAAGAAGTCATCCTTCTTACAACATTCTCAATTAAAGAAGCACAAGAATTGATTCAAGTTTACAGCAAAAAATTTCCCTGTCAAAACTCAAAACAATCAAACAAACTAAAATGCAACGTGCTTCCATAAAATGCAACGAATCGATCCCCTTTGGACCACCTTCATTTTGATGAACTAGATAATCATCCGAAACGCAAGCATTGGCTGCATTACTATATTCCTCGAAGCACAAACTGATTACACTCCCACGACAGTGCTGCAGAAATTCAAAAAATTAAATAAAACAAAACTAGAAGACCCAAAACAAATCAAAAGACAGTATTCTATTCCTTTCGTGCCCAGGAGAATTGCGAAAGAAAGAGTGATAACCTTGTGAAGACTGATAGCTGAGGTGGGTCTGATTTTGAAATTAAGCAGATAGCTATGGAAGAATATATGCTTGTGGCATTGGTTTACAGTGATCATCAAGGACCTGAGACACTCACTCCCACTCATCTGCCTATAGTCATCACTAATCTCTCACTTTCACGACCCTGCTCTATATAAACCAAATCAATTTGATAACCATATGCATAAGAATCAACAGCATCTTCATTTTCAATTTTCAACAAAAGAACCATTATTCAGATAATTGCATATATCAGAGAGCATAGGGAAGAGGCATCAGATAGGTGATAACAGTTTTGAACAAACAGACAGCACAGTAGTGATCATTAATTGGATAATCAGAAAGATTACATGCATTTTATGATTTTTATCAGACCCTAGGTTGTCCTACATGAGCTATTAATAACTCACCGCTACAAATGAGTTTAGAAAGCAACAAGCCAGGCTGATCCAGACTCAAGCATAGACCATGAATTGTTCTCAATCAAATACCTACCAGGGTCGTAGGGAGTCATTAGCACAAACATTATGAATCCGATGAAGAAATCCTATAATTTTCTAAATTATGACACCTCAATTTTCTTATGGTAAACAGAATTGATCAGGAATACAAAAGAAATCGTCAACAAACCCATTTAACCAAGTAAACCAATCAAGAGAGAATTGATCAGGAACACTATTTCAATCAAAAAACCCATTAAACCAATCAAAGAGAATTGATCAGGAATACTATTTCCATCAACAAACCCATTAAACCAATCAAGAGACTTAGCAGAAAAGAAAAGAAATACCTCCGTTTTGCAGCAACTCAGAAAACAAAGCAAGCTTGGATGGGGAAAGCCGGAGAAGATGACTGCAAGTCTGCAATGAAATCAGTACAGGAGGAAGAAGAACTCGACTCAACATCACGAAGAGAAGAACTGGCTGCATCTCATCTAATTGCTGCGCCGAGGAGGCGACTAGGCAAGGACTCGAAGTGTGCTGCGCGTCCGCGTCCGAGGAGGTGAGGAAGGTTGCAGATAATTTCTTTCTTTCTTTCTTTGGGCTACTATGGGCTGAGAGGAGGAGAAGTAGAGGCCCTCTCTCCCCATTTGTTCCAATGAGGATTAGGGCAAAATAGGAATTTGAATATATTTCATTAAAAGCTCCGTGTTTTTTCGGAGTGGTTCCGCAGAAGCAAATTCTAAAAGCTAGGAATTGCTGCTTCTCAGAAACAGCGGTTGGGAGAAGGAGCTTCGACGAAAATCAACTTTAAGGAATTTTACCAAACACCTTGATCTGGGCCCAAAAGCACTTCTTAGTTCAAAAGCAGCTTGGGAATCAATCCCAAACTGGGTCTTCATCTCATTGCTGCAACCATGCAAGTAGGAGGAGCAGATCTATGAACTGGGCTGATCCAACAGCAAGCACAGGCAGCCAACTAACAATCGCTGAAACACTATGGATTGGATCAAAAATTAACCCAACTAATTGACCGAAAATCATGACACGTATGTAAAAGCTACGGATTGACCTTTATTTTATTTTATCAAAAGAAGGTGATACTTTAACTTGAGACAAAACTTACCATCAAGGAGTATATATAATTGACTTATTAAACCTAACCTAACAAACATGAAATGAGAAGAGTACCACACTTCATTAGACACACACACTTAACAATCTCTATCTCTTGCAATTTAACCATCATTCCCAATAATTTGCTTTATATAATAGATACACACACACTTTTTTTTTTTTTTCCCAAATGATTTGAAGAAGATCGGGCAAATCTGCAATCACATTCTACATTAATGTGTAGAGAAATTGATATGTACAAACTAAAGAATAACACATGCTTTCCAAAAAAAGAAAATAAGGCATTTCAACCTAAAAAAAAAAGAAAAAATCGTCTTCAACTTCGTGGCCGCGCACTCTCCAGTCTCTCCCTCCCCCCAAATGATTTGAAGAAGATCGGGCAAATCTGCAATCACATTCTACATTAATGTGTAGAGAAATTGATATGTACAAACTAAAGAATAACACATGCTTTCCAAAAAAAGAAAATAAGGCATTTCAACCTAAAAAAAAAAAAATCGTCTTCAACTTCGTGGCCGCCCACTCTCCAATCTCTCCCTCCCCCCAGATCTATGAACTGGACTGATCCAACAGCAAACACAGGCAACCAACTAACAATCGCTGAAACACTATGGATTGGATCAAAAATTAACCTAACTAATTGACCGAAAATCATGACACGTATGTAAAAGCTACGGATTGACCTTTATTTTATTTTATCAAAAGAAGGTGATACTTTAACTTGAGACAAAACTTACCATCAAGGAGTATATATAATGGGCTTATTAAACCTAACCTAACAAACATGAAATGAGAAGAGTACAACACTCCATTAGACACACTTAACAATCTCTATCTCTTGCAATTTAACCATCATTCCCAACAATTTGCTTTATATAATAGATACACACACACACTTTTTTTTCCCAAATGATTTGAAGAAGATCGGGCAAATCTGCAATCACATTCTACATTAATGTGTAGAGAAATTGATATGTACAAACTAAAGAATAACACATGCTTTCCAAAAAAAGAAAATCAGGCATTTCAACCTAAAAAAAAAAATCGTCTTCAACTTCGTGGCCGCCCACTCTCCAATCTCCCCCCCCCCCCCCCCCCCCCCCCGAGCAAGTTGATATTCACAAAAATATGATGAAGTAAATAAAATGAAAAATGATAAGCCTTTTCTTATCTTTTTTTTTTTTGGTGAATAACTTTTCTTATCTTTCTAACATATACACACACACATAAATTTTTTTTTTTTTTTCCAAAATAATTTGAAGAAGATCCGGCAAATCTGCAATCACAATCTACATTAATGTCTAGAGAAGCTGACATGTACAAATAACTCAATTAAAGAATGGGAGTTTCTATTCATACCTCCAAAATTGGTATTCAGACCTCCCCACTTAATAGACCTCCAACTTACTTTTACAAATAACCAATATGATATCTACACCTCCCTAATTTTCCCATAATACCCATCATCCAATAATATCAATAAAAAAAAAAAATTTAGAGTGTTCTATTCATATACCTCCAAAATCAGTAGTTAGACCTCCATCAATTTTTGAACATTTCACAATATTATTTTACTCTTGATACAACTAAGCTAAAAAAAAATTTAAAAAAATTAAACTTTCAATTGATAGCCCCCCCCCCCCTTCTTATTGTTGTATTTTGTAGGCATATGCATCTTTAGAGGCCAAGAGCAGTTCATTTCTTCAACATCCTAAGATTCCCTTGTTTCATATATTTGCTCGATGGGAACATTATGTTTTATGGATGAGTATGATTTTAAGAGAAAGTGGTCTGTTGGTGTTTTGGTTAGAGAATATTGCATATCCGAAATTGACTTGAGGAACTGCAAAATAAGGAACTGGTCTGTTGATTTCTCCGCTGCTTGGTCAGGATGAAGACCATAACAAAAACAAAAGGGAAAAAATGGCATGAGGATGACCATTTGTTGATTTCATACCTCTAAAAGGGAAAAGACTTTATTTAATTTTTTTTTCTTTCTCTTTTGTGTTTTTATTGATAATTTGACATGAGTTGACAAAGTCAACTATCACTTAAAAAGAGAAAGAGGACCAAATGCCAATTTTGGAGGTATGAATAGAAGCTCCCTTAAAGAATAACACATGCTTTCCAAAAAAAAAAAAATCGTCTTCAACTTCTTGGCCATGTCTAGAGAAGCTGACATGTACAAATAATTCAATTAAAGAATAACACATGCTTTCCAAAAAAAGAAATCGGCTTCAACTTCGTGGCCCCTCTCTCTCTCTCTCCCCGACTTGATATTTCGCAACTAAGCTAGCATTGCTTTCTTCCCCATGACGTGCAGGTTAAGTGACGAAAACTAAGTGAAAAAGATCGATGGCAATGAAAATGTACATATCGACCTGTAGTGAATTGTTGATCTGTCGGATTTCTCCGACTTACATAAATTTAACCCATCATGGACTAGCATATTGGGAAAAGTTGGTTGCCCTTCTTTACTCTTCACCTCTATAAAAACCAATACCCATTACTTCTCTTAACCCAAGTTTCAGAGCAAGAGAGCAAAAAAATGGGTTCTAATGCTTTAATGGCAGAGACTAAGCCACATGCCGTATGCATCCCTTACCCAGCTCAGGGTCACATAAACCCTATGCTCAAGTTAGCCAAGCTCCTCCACCACAAGGGCTTCCACATCACTTTCGTCAACACCGAGTACAACCACAAGCGCCTCCTGAACTCCCGAGGTCCCAAAGCCCTCGACGGCCTCCCCTCTTTTCAGTTCAAGACCATCCCCGATGGGCTCCCTCCTACCGACAAGAATGCCACGCAGGACATACCGGCTCTGTGCGAGTCCACCAGGAAGTACTGCCTCCCGCACTTCAGGGAGCTTCTTGGGAAGCTAAACTCTGAGGCGGACTCACCGCCAGTGAGCTGCGTGGTTTCTGATGGTATCATGAGCTTCACTCTTGATGCGGCCGAGGAACTGGGGGTGCCGACAGTGCTTTTCTGGACTACTAGTGCTTGCGGGTTCATGTGTTACATTCAGTATCAGCATCTTGTTGAGAAGGGTTACACTCCTCTTAGAGGTATTATTTTTCAATCAAGCTTTCCTCTCGGCCGAACTACCTTATGGCACTTCATACTCAGTTTGAAATTTTTTAAGTTTGATCCGGGGAAACATAAATCTAACGATTATTAACATTTTTGGTTTTTTAATAATCAAATTATATATATCTTTTATGTGGAATAACTCACCAATCAGTTAAAAATAACTTCTTATCTATATGGATTAAATATAGCGATCTCTTTGTAGATCCAGATCTTCTCCTGCAATTTATGGCGACTTCTCTTTCTGAAATTTGATTTTTACATCGAAATGTGTCTGAATGAAAATAGTGGTGGATTTTTTATAATAATCTTATCTATTAGATGTGTCGGATTTCATATCTTAAATGATTGTTTAGTTGAAAGTTTTATTTACGACTTACCAATAACTTGAAACAACTCATTTAGACTGTTCAGATCTCCAAAATAACTTGAACCAACTCATTTAATTTTCCATTAAATGACTTCAAGTTTTGAATGGTTTATTTGGCATGCCTAAATTCCTACGTCAAAAACCTAAAACTAAACCATTTTTACGACTTCTTTAAGGTATTTTCAGATTATATTTGAAATATTTACAAGTATAGAAAACCAAAAACACAAACTTATATACAAGAACACCAATTACGAAATCAAAGAAAGGTTTTGGGGGTCTTTGGAATGAAAATTTCAGAAAACAAAAACAAAAGAAAACATTGAGAATGGAAGGAATCATGAACGGAAACTTTGAAAACAATTTATCACAATTAAAGATCAATTCGAATTACATGCATTCTTATTTCTTTACTAATGCCATGAAGAGTTATCAACCAAGAAACAAAGTTAAAAGCAAACAATGTCCCTTATTTTACTTTCTTTTACACAATTGATCAATCAAAGCACTTAAGCAATATATTTTGAAAACAGGTTTCACACAATCAAAGCAACCATGCAAACTCAAGTTTCAAATCATTAAGTTCGTGTGAAAGTACTCAAAGCAAGTTAATTCAATGCACAAACAATCTGATTTCGACTTATGTCCAAACCCTTCACTACTTAATTGAATTAGGGTTACAAAGCATAAAACTAATTAATAGCTCCAATTACATGCAATCACTCTAAGTTGGCCACCAAAGAACAAGAACATGCAAAAGTTATCAATAAAACAAAATCAGATTATCAATTCATGTTTCAGCAAAAGCAAACAATCAGGAACACATAAACACAAATATCACATAGAAAATGACATCAAAATTGTTCTCAAAATCAAATTAGTTACTCATAGGTTTCGGTTTACACAAAAGAAATTCCAAAGCAGAAAATCTATTACAAAGAAGATGAAACTGTGAGGATAAGATGAAGATGGTGGTATGAACAACCCTTGATCACGTCCCAAAAATCTAAAGCAACTCCAAGGTGTCGCAACAAGGTGAAGATTACGGCTAGGAATGGTGGTGACCATGTTAAAGTTTCATTGTGATGTGAAAATCTGAAAACTAAAGAGAAACTTGTGAGAATACGAAATTGTGTAGAGTATAATGGAGCACATCACACATCACTATTATGTATGTTAATGTGTTAATAAACTACAACACATTAAGTAATGGGACAATTAAGCTTCATATAATTACTATGTCACGGATGTGGTACGTTTCATGAAGCTGAATTAGATTAATGTATTGATACATTAATATATTGTATACTTTGTTTAATTACTAATTAATACACAATTATATGTATATCAAAAATGAGGCACTAAACATTTTATATTGCTTCGATTTGCAGATGCCAGTTACTTGACAAACGGCTACTTGAACACCGCAATAGACTGGATACCAGGCATGAAAGATATCCGTTTGCAGGATTTCCCAACCTTCATCAGAACCACAGACCCAAACGACAACATGATCGATTTCGTTCTTCACGAAACCGAACGAGCAGCTAAGAAAGCCTCCGCCATCATCTTGAACACATTTGACGACATAGAACACGACGTCCTCGAAGCCCTCTCGACCCTCCTACCTCCAGTCTACTCCATCGGGCCCCTAAACCTACAAGTCAACCAAATCCCACCCGACAGTGAGTTGCAGACCTTTGGGTCGAATCTCTGGAAGGAAGAGACAGAGGGTTTGGAATGGCTGGACTCTAAGGAGCCCAAATCTGTTGTCTACGTCAACTTCGGAAGCATCACAGTGATGACCCAAACTCAAATGATCGAGTTCGCTTGGGGGCTCGCAAACAGCAAGAAGACGTTTCTCTGGGTTATCAGGCCTGACCTAGTTGGGGGAGCATCGGCTATGGTGCCGGCAGAGTTTGTAGAGGAGACGAGAGAAAGAAGTATGTTGATCAATTGGTGTCCTCAGGACCAAGTCCTGAGCCATCCAGCGATCGGAGGGTTCTTGACTCACAGCGGGTGGAACTCGACGGTCGAGAGTGTCTGCGGCGGAGTGCCGATGATCTGCTGGCCTTTCTTCGCCGAGCAACAGACGAACTGCAGGTACTGTTGCAAAGATTGGGGAATAGGGATGGAGATTGAGGGTGATCCTAAGAGAGATTATATAGAAGAGCTTTTGAGGAAGTTGATGGAGGGAGAAGAAGGGAAAGAGATGAAGAAGAAAGCTCTGGAATGGAAGAGGTTGGCAATGGAGGCCGTCACTAGTCCTGAGGGTTCGTCTTTTGTGAACTTGGAAAAGATGGTCAACCAGGTTCTTCTAGCTCCCAGAAAATATTAATTAGTAAGGATTTGAAAAAAAGAAACTAGTTTGTTGATTGCTTTAGTTGCATTTGGACTGTATCAACTTTTTTTTCTTTTGGTCTGATTGGACTGTATCAGCTGGTTCCTTCTTTGTAATAATATTTATTAATTTCAATGTGTTTATTTCAAAGTTTGATTTGAAGTGAGAGATGACCTAGTGAGAATTGATGTTCTTTACTGGTGCTTTTGACTTCTTTAATTGACATCCACATTGCACAGACGGGTCATTCTTGTTAGGAGTATATTAGGGCATTTTGGTAGTAGAAAAGCTGATGTATAAGTCCATGTAAAACTGTCATTGGGGATTATCTTAGTAACACTGTAATCTCAAATTTCTCTATGCTTTCTTATTCGTTTTCTTCTCCTTGTTTTTTTTGTTTTTCATTTTCAATAAATGTTATCATGGTATCAGAGCGGGTTACCCACATGTTTGGTTTCAACGATAGCCACACGTGCTCATCGTCACCCAATATAACTTGTCCACGTGTATGGCTTGAGAAATCGCCACACATGCGGGGGCGTGTTGAGAATGTGAAAAATATAACTTCCACATTGGAGAAATATAACCTTCCTTATGAGCTTATAAGGGTTTGGGTCACTCCATCCATTGCCTTTTTTTTTCTTGCGTTTATCAACAACTAGCCTTTTTTTTTTTTCTTGATAGAATTATCAACAACTACTTGTTGTGTTAATTTTGAATACAAAATTATACTTATAGAGCATAATTTAAGAGCTAAAGATTCCATCGTATGACTATGACTATCTCAATGTAGGCATGCAGCAATACTGAGTAGAACTGATCAAGTCATTAGATACGATGGCTTGTCAATTAAATTTATTTCGAAATAAATCTACAAGGTCAATCTAGATATCATTCCCAACATTTATAGGATTTTTTTTTTTTTTTGAAAGGGGTTTGGAACCCAGCCGAACTGAGAGGTTCAGCTCTACACCCGGTTCCATTTATTGAAATAAAATTTTGCATTGGGGGAGACATATAACCTGAACCATGAGCTACATAAGAAAGATTACATTGATCCTCATAGAGAACATCCTGAATGATAACAGGCGTCTCCTCTAAACAAAATTCATCTAAATTCCCAATCTAGCAAGGTGAGCTAATCTATTAGTCACACTATTTGCTTCGCAACATATATATTGAAAGTTAAAAAAATTAAATGCATTAACATACCTTCTACAGTCATCCAAGATCCTTCCAATGTTTGAAAAATCATCTCCATCAACATGTAATGTACTCACCAAGTTCACACAATCACTTTCAACTTCAATTTCTTTCCAATCATGTTGAATTGCAATCAACAACCCTGCTCTAAGGGCTTTTGCTTCCATTTGAATTGCAGACTATGCATATTGGACCGTTCTTGCAAAGGTAGCCATGCACATCCCTTCATAATTTCTAACCACAACACCCACACCTCCAGAGCTTGTTTCAGCACAAAAACTCTCATCTGTATTAATTTTTAGCCTTCCCCGTGGTGGACTAGTCCACTTGATGGGAGCCCTCCTCACCTTACATCCTTGAAGTTGTGTAATTTTTTGTAGTCATCAAGGAATGAAGTACCCCATGCATGCATGTTAATGATGTTAAAATAAGAACCCTTCCAGACCATGTTGTTTCATTCCATCAAAACCAACCAAAGGGCCATCAAGAAATATTCAAGCTTCTCACCATCAAGTGCATCAATCATGTCCCAAAACCCAATATCAAGAAGAGTAGTGGGGTGCTTACTAGGTTATAAATTCAACGAGCCATGCCTCCAGAAAGCCTTCAATGCTTCACAGTTTTTGAACAAATGCAAACTATCTTCCATGCCATTAGAGCAGTACACACATCTCACGTCTGGGAGCTGGACCCTCTTAGCTAGGGCAGCTCTAGTAGGTAAGATTCCCTTGATCGACCAAATGCCATGCGCGCATATGTACCTTAGGTGTCACATTTATTTTCCTTAGTTTCCCTCACAACCTTGCGCAGCTTGTCTCCGAGCTTGAGCCGAAAGCTTTCTTTTCCAAGTTGTCACTAATTCTTGCAATATGGCACCCATTTTTTACGTTGTACCTCCTATTCTTGTCAAAATGCCAAACAAGCCTATCATCACCCCCATTTAAGCTAAGAGGGATCTTCAAGATATTCACCACCTCCATTGGTGTAAACAACTCTTCTAGTAACCATTCCTGCCATACCCCAGCCTCTAAATCAATAAGATCTGCTACTTTAAACTCTTCCGTACCGTCTACTAGTGTTGTATAGCATATTTGATGGCTATAGAGGAAAGTATACCTTCCAAAATGAACAAAGTGGAGGAAACATATTTTGGCAAATTTGACCGTTGGATGTGATCAATATAAGGAAATATGACTATGGTAAAAAATTTATATGTTTTCGTCATCATTTTGGCCTCGACCATGTGGTCAGCCCTAAACTCTAATAGCTATCAAACTAAAACGTTCATAACCACTTCCTCACAACTTCTTTTCTCAATCCGTCAGCACTCACATGCTCGTGGGGACGAGATATATCAATGCATGTAAAATGTTCGGGATGTTTATCTCCCCCTAATTTAGCTCCCCTTAGAGAAGCATAAATGTATATTGCATTGACCCCTTTGACCAATATGAAAACGCAGGTCAACTGGGTTAATTTTTTTACACGACACTTACTAATACTTGTTAAAATACTTGGGTAATATCAAATTTATCAATTTTAAATTTTGGATTTGCAAATCGCTAGAAATACTTGTGTGCCTACTAGTGATGTATAACTTCTAGATTGCTTATATAGTGATGATGACTTTTCATAAATAACATGGACTAGGAAGTTCAATTTTGTCAAACCAACCGTTGGATGAGATGATTGAAATATTTTATATTTGTTGTAAAAAAAAAAATCAGTCAATTTAATCATCATTTTGACTTCAATCTATATGGTCAACCGAAGATACCCTGATAAGTGATAACACTAAATATTAGCTACATTCCTCTTAAGGGCAACCCCATCAAGACATAAGACATTTAGAAAACCGACCGTTGGATGCAGTGATTGAGAGAATTTATACTCATTTTCAAAATATTATCCTCTTTCAACTTCATCTCAACAACGATCCACTCAGTCAACCATAATGTCTTCATTTTACTAATACTAAAACGCAAATTGTCAATTTGTCATTAATACTGTAAGAGTACTTTTCATAGCTATTTCTCATATGATATACCTATATTACTCATGTATAAGAACTTGAGAGACTCGATCTTCGCAGTTATTTTTTTTTTCCTAAAAATATAGTTTTCCTAAGCACTTAAAACATATAGTTAAAATTCAATCAAGTCAAAATCTACTAAAAAAATTAAATTTAATTCTGTTTTTCATTTATTTATTTATATTTTTTCTTTCTAATTTATTTTTAGGTCACTAATGTTGTCGAAACGAGAAAAATAACCAACAAATTGAACTAACAAATTCTGTTTATTGTAAATTCGAAAATAATAAAAGGGGAATGAGGTGGCTAGATCTTCAGCTGCCACCTTCAACAATTCTTTGTGCATTAGCCACCGCACCATAGTTATAATTTTATTAATGAGTGCTCTGTCTTCTATAACTGACAGTCATCGGAGGAGAGAAAGCTCAATCCACAAAACGATGCCGTCACACCACAACTCCCTGATGTTTTCCCCTCGTGCCCTCTTAGCTTCTAAATCCCAAACTCAAACCTTATGCCAAAGCAAAGCACCACACACACAGAAAAGCTCCAAGCTAGCCAAAGGCACCACTTTTATGCTAAAACCACTTCTGGGCTTTCTTCTCCATTACCCAAAGTCTCTGTTAGTCTTTGCATTTTACCATTTTCAATTTTTTCTTTTTGATTTGTCATTGAAATGAAATACCCAAGTAATCAAAGTAGCGAATAACAATAAAGGCATTCCAATCTGACTCCAAATCGTTCATCAATACAACCTAAGTCAAAATCTTTGCTAAAGCATATCTTATAATCCAAAAGGCTTTTGCCTCATGGCCAAATCATTTAGCTCTTGGCTGCCTGCTTTTCCTTGGCTTTCTGGATCTTCAAAACCTTCTTCACAATCTTTTGCTCTTCTGCCAAGAAGGCTCGAATAATCCTCTCTCTGACAGCATGCACCTCCAGACAAGACACCTCCATAAGCCCGGTTCATAATCCTGCGGTTCCTGGACAATCTTACTGATTTCACCAATTTTGGTGTTTTTCAATCTTGGATCGAACTAGTGTTCGAGTTTGCCTGGTTTCTCTACTTGTGGGCAGTCTCATAGAGTTTTGAATTTGGCTAACAATTCTGTGGTTGGAGGCATATCGACATGTATTGCATCACTTCAAGCTTTGCAACTTCTGAACCTCTGATTCAATCAACTGACTTATGAGATGTATCAGACACGAGGTCTTCGAAGAAGAAGATGAGGCCCATTGAATGGCACGCGAGAGGGAGGTGGCTCTGTTAAAACTCATTTACCATTGGCATGGAATTGACGTGAATGCCCCTCCGTTAATGGACGTTTAAGGCGTAGGTTAAGTCTGGCATAGCCAAGAATTATGCCCAAAATAACTGATATATTTATATATATATACACACACATACTATTATTAAGAGAAGAGGTTTTGTTAGCCAAAACAAAAAAAATTTATCAAAATGACTTTGAAATATTAAAAAACTTTATGGCTCATAAAATAAAAAAGGGGTAATATAGTCAAATAAAAAATGGTGAAAGTGAAACAGATAAGAACCTAAAAAAAAAACTACCCACTTCTATGAAAAACTACTCATTTCTGGTAAAAAAAAAAATTCCCACTTCCTATTTAAAAAAAAAAATCAATATTCACATACATAGTGTGTGGGGCCCATCTAATTTATATATATATATATATATATATATATATATATACAGATCCTATCCAGAGCGAGGCCTCGCTCTGAAATTAAAGTGCGAGGTTGGAGTTTAGGGTCACTTTTCGGTCTCATATCCACATCTCGACCGTTCAGCTTTTAGGTACTAATATATAGATCATCTCTGTAAAATTTCAGCCAAATTGATGATCTTTAAGGTATCTAACTCGCGTAAACCAATGGACGAACTGAATCTGTCAAACCTGAACTGTACTAGCTTTAAGGCAGTTATTAATGCCTTAACGACCATCAATTTAACTGAAATTTTGCAGAGATGATCTATACATTAGTACCTAAAAACTGAACGGTCGAGATGTGGATATGCGACCGAAAAGTGACCCTAAACTCCAACCTCGCACTTTAATTTCAGAGCGAGGCCTCGCTCTGGATAGAATCTGTATATATATATATATAT
The DNA here is from genome assembly GCF_958449725.1 of Rosa rugosa. Lineage (NCBI taxonomy): Eukaryota > Viridiplantae > Streptophyta > Magnoliopsida > Rosales > Rosaceae > Rosa > Rosa rugosa. Next base: position 14,092,587 of record NC_084823.1, read on the forward strand.
AGTTTTTCACTATTTACATATAGAGGCTTTTGTACCTAAATGATAAGAGCACAAAGTGTGACGTTTTAATATGTATTTTTCCTCATTTGGCTAAGTTATTCTCTTAAAATTAATAATTATAATATAGTTTATGTTTTTAGGTACTTCATGGTCGGAAATGGTGAAAAGAGGTAAAAAAGAGCAGAAATGAGTGTAAATGAAGGATGAGTCATTTTAGAAACTTTCCTCTTTCATTTTAGGAAATATTTCCTATTTTGTTTTAGGAAACTTTCTTCAATTGAACTTTTGTATTTCTGATTTTCCTGTTTTAATGAAAGTCCATCCCATTGAAACTCTTGAGTGATGAAATCAAGGAAAATTGAAGGATAAGAAGACTTGCATAAATCATGAGGAATTCAAGGAGTTATCAATCACATAAATTCTTCTTATTTCGTGGAGATAAAAGGGGAGTGTTATATTCAATATTTATTCTAATTATCATAATTATCTTATTTCTTATTGATTATAGACACTAGTTAATTTCTGATTTTTCTTGATTATAGGAGTTCATTATGTGCACAAATCTTGGAAGAAGAAATTAGTGCAATTCAAAGAAAAGGAATAAGGGATGTATCTGGTCACTATTCAAGGGAAAGAAAAGGAGCATGTTAAGGGGAAAAGAGATCAGAAAAATCAAGACTTTGTCATGAACAAATCAAGGAAATTTTAAGGAGAAATCACCTCTAGATGAATGGCCATGATTACATCACAAGAGAGGAGAATTCCACTATAAATAACAGCCATTCTCAACACCAAGAGCATCACTTCCTGGCCTATCACTTCCTGACCAAAAACTATTCCATAACTCTGCCCAATTCACTTCTGAAACTTCCATCACCTACAAGACCGTGACCACCATCCTTCCATCAATCTACGAAGTTCTTAGGCGCTGAGTCAAGGACACTCCACCACCATAGCAGAGACGAGTTCATCACCTTGTTGCCAAGCCGCTGAGGAAAGCTTCAAAGTGTAACTATGACTCTACTTATAATTTTGTTTCGGTTTTGTGTGTTTGGATTTGCTAGTTGTGTAATTGGAGACATGAAATTTTCAGAATATTTTTATTAATATTTTTGAGATTTTCAGATTATTGAGTTAATTTCGAGAATTCTTTTATGATGCATGTTACAATCTTGTGCCCTTTTACATGTTTAGGTAATTTTCAGAGTTAGGTTAATAAGTTTGCATGCTAGAATCACGTTGAGTATTCTTGTGTGTTTGCTTAATTTGCCAAGAGTAATTATTATTTGTTAAGACGCTGAGTTAAACAAGTAGTAATTAGTTTTAAAGAGTGGTAAAAATCATGCTTTAATGATTAAACGATTCTAAAATTACGTGTTAATTGCTATGTGTAATGGTTAATTTGCACGTGTGAGTTGATTCGAAGAACGGATCAGATAAATGGATTGGACCGTGACAGCTTTTCATTTGGACTCTTATCTAGGCATTTAAGATGGGCACGTTTTTGTAGCATGTTGAAATGAATTTTCTGTTTTTACACTTAGTAATTTCCGAGTGGTAGTGGTCTAGGTTACGGAAGTCGATCATTGTATATAGTTTTATTTGTTTCATTTTTATTTTAAGTAGATTAGGAACCAGATTTCAAAACCCCCCATTTTATTATTTTATTTGTTAATTGACCTTTTTGTGTAGGTGTACCCTACAATCCCCGGACTGAACGATCTCTGCTTATCCTATACTGACAACTACATTTTGCAGGGTTAAATTGTCACGCCCCGAATTTTGAATAATAAATTCAAATCCGAAACATGAATAATTACAATTACAAAATCCAAATCTCGAAACTTCGAGTTCATTATTACAATCCACTCTCACAAGCAATATTGTAAAGCTCAAATGAGCATAACACACCTCACAACTTACAATTGCTGTAAAACTCTAACAATTGCTTTAACCGCACGATCACCGTCCTGGTTCTCCTGTCCTATAGGATTACCCGCTACACAATTTGAATAGTGTACCGGGAGTTGCAACAACACAAAACCCGGTAAGCTTTTGACAGCTAGTATGAGTAAACAAGAAAGAACTGTTGATTTATTAAATTACAAGACCACCACAAACCCACGTTACTTTCTCACTCTCATATATATATATATAGACACTTATGAGTTACTCTCAATTTCCCCCATAAGGTCACTCAATATTTGGCAGACAGACTAGAGCTCTAACTGATCGTTTCCACCTACCCGGCACGAGAGCGTGGTTCACGATTTAATACTATTCAGTTCCACCTACCCGGCGCGAGAGCGTGGTTCGCTGATAGTATGCCATGGTCACCCCGTGACCTATTGATCTTCCACAGATCACAACAATTTATTGTTCCTCAACAATAAAACTCAACATCTCTCTCAATATATTGTTTCACAACAATAAACTCAATACCCCTCACAATATATTGTTTCTCAACAATAAACTCAACACAACTCCAACAATACATATTATTTCACGTAATAATATATATACAGACATTCACACAGGAATGTCTAATACACCAACAATAGTTCATATGATTGCAAAATAAAGCAATTAAATATATTGGGTTCGTAATATGAACCACGTGAGGTTTACTCACCTCTAATCCCGCTGCGTCTTCTTAACAGCTCAGAATACGATCCACAATCGTCCACCAACTTAAACCGTCAATCACCTAGTCAGATATGATCTTAACTTAGCAATCATTCATAAACCACATATATACGGAAATCCAACGGTCGGATTCTAGTTTAATGATGATCCAACGGTCAGATCAAAATTATATGATGATCCAACGGTCGGATCCTCACGGATCGCCCTTAGGATCATCCTCCAAAATTATCACGAAGATCCAACGGTCAGATCTTCTTGAATCGTCCTTACTAACATCTTCACAAAATTATACGAAAATCCGACGGTTAGATTCTCACGAATCGCCTTCCGAATCACTATTTCACAATTATACGAAGATCCAACGGTCGGATCTTCGCCCATGACCACACAAAGCCACTGGGACAGTCATAAGATCAACATAACAAAACTACAAGTCCATCGGACGGTCCGATCTTCACAGATCACAAATCGAACGATCGAAATCGATCGAAATCGTAAAATTCATAACTTAATCATACGATATCCAAAAATTGCGTATAATATGTCGAAATGATCGTATTGAAATGTAGAATCTAAAAATGTACAGAAACTATATTTTTGACCCCCGGAGGTGGCCGGAAAGGGCCGCCGGAGTTAGTGGCAGAGCCGCCGCCGACCACCACCAATGGTGTCGGGGCCGGGCTGATCTTCTTCCTCTCATCATGCTTAACAACTTTCATAACTACCATGTAAGCTGAAAATGAACGGAAGTGGTTGAAATTACCTAAAACAGTCGAGGTGGCCGGAAAATTTCCAGAATCCGGCGAAATTTGCAGAATCCGTCAAGGCTGGATTTCGACGTCAAAACGTCAATTTCAGGCTTCGATCCCTTCTAGAGAGTTGTTAAGAAACTCAATGAAAACTCATTGGTTCAAGAATCATAGAAAAATATGGTCTGTAGCTCGAGATATACCGATCGAAAGCTTCGGTGGTCGGAAAAATATCAGAATCCGGCGAGCTTGAGTTTCGACGTAAAAACTTCAACGAAACGCTTCGATTCCTTCTGGAGAGTTTTTCAGAACTTCAAGGTGAGCTCACTGGTTCAAGAATCACTCAAAAATACGTCCTGTAGCTCGAGATATTTGGATCGATAGCTCCGGTTTCGTTCTTGGCGGGGTTGACTTGTAGTTGCTGCTACGGGATGCGCCGCCGTGCAAGGCTGCTTCTGGGGGCTTCAGGGGGTTGAGGGAAGCACGAGGATGCAGTTTGGCAAGGATCGGTGGCCGGAAACACGAGTTATCGAGCTTGGAACTAAAACGGGCTTAAAACTAACCGGACTTCCGCCGCCGTTTCCGACCGTTCTGCGGCGCAAGGCTGCCTCCTGCAGCTGCGCAAGATCAAGGTGAAGCTGTGGAACGTGGTCTGGGGTCGATCGATGGCCTGTGGAGCGAGAACAAGCTTGGAGAATAATTGCTCTGTTTCTTGGATGATTTCGGACGAGAGAGAGAGAAAGAGGGAGAAACAATTTTCTTTCTTTTCTTCTGGAGCTGGTACACCACCATCAATAAATGTAGAGTATAAAACAACTAGTGTCGCACTTCTTCTCGTCCTATTTGAAACACACAGCACGCCTAAGTTTTCTTTAAAACAAAGTAATGCCACTACATGCACTTTGTGATAAAACCAGATTAAGAAGGTACAGCAATGATTAATGTAGTGTAATTTGATTAATCCTTGCTACGAAATTAACAATTGAGATTTGACGAAATTTTATTTTCCACCAAATCGAAATGAATACTTCATTGAATAAAACTGCCGCCAAGTATTGCTCGATTGAAAATCGAGGTTATTACAATCTACCCCCCTTAAAGGAATTTCGTCCCGAAATTTACGCGCAAGTCAATTCCTCACGATTAAGGTTGACCTAACCATCTAATCTCCATCCTTTCGAAAGCTGTAGTAATCTACAAAGCCACAGCCCTTTGTATAAAAATACATTCCTATGGCCACTAAATCCTTTCATCACAAAAGTAAGCTCACACAAAATCATCACATGGATCCTCACATAGATCTTCACATAGATCATCTTCCTGTACTGGCATACAAGCACAGTAAACACTCCCACAAAGCATTTCGCTACTCAATTAGCATCACGGTAAATCTCTATAGTAAAACTTAAGCATGCACTATTCTACACAACAATAGAGATGCATCACTCAAAACAATTCATCCCCAAAAGCACGCCAATAAAATATGTCACCCAGTGATGATGACTTGGGCTTGCTCAATCCTTGGGCTAAGCATTAGGGCTGGCCAATTGGGCCTGAAGAAATCGGACCATCCACATTTCGAACCGGCCCAAACCACTTTGGGTTTAACATTTGGGCCTACTATTCAGGCCGAACGATTGGGCTTAACATTTGGGCCTACCATTTGGGCCTACCAATCGGGCCGAACAATTGGGCTTACTATTTGGGCCTACCAATCGGCCCACCAACTTCCAGCTCGGCTACGGTATGAAATTGTACATACCGTATATACGTATGCATACCGTACAGACCGTATATACGTATGCATACCGTACAACTGTATATACGTATGCATACCGTACAGACCGTATATACGTCCGTATATCAAGCATATACGAGATCCAAAAATATTTGTAAGAGGTAAGGTTCGAACTCCCGACCTCGAACACGAAGGTTTTGCTCCCAACCACTGAAGCAAGAGCTGCCTTCATTAATATATGCTCACGTGTTATATTTATTATGTCATAAGCGACATAAATAAAATAACGGGGAAGGCAAGGTTCGAAACCTCAACCTGCCGCACGAAACCTTTTTTCCCCAACCACTGGAGCACAAGCTGTGCTTAATATAATGTGTACAAATGTTATACTTTTTATGTCATAAGCGAACATAATAAAAATAAACGAGAGGCAAGGTTCGAACCTCTGACCTCTTGTACAAGAGCCTTGCTCTTCAACCACTAGAGCACCAGCTGCTCTCGTTACTATCCATGCAACTTCTTTTATTTATTCTATCATAAGCGATAGAATAACAACAAACTGTCGGTACACTCCACGTGCCACGACACGTCTCTTCCGTGATTTACGGAAAGCAAATCACTTTCGGCTAAAGCTGTCTGCCACAGCGTCTCGAGGTTCGGCCTGTCCCCTTACACGCTCAACACGCGCCAACAGCTTTTCCGGGTTTCGGGGCGACTTTAATCCAACGCGTGGATTCAAATTCTGAGATCGTTCATCCAACGGTGGAGATCTGCTCACCTTGTTCTATAAATAGGTGCATTCTGGAGAAAAACTGTTCACTCCAAAAGAAAAGAAATTTTCTTCCGAGCTCAAGTCTTTCTCTCTCAACTCTTCAGCCTTTCTCTTCTCAAATCCTTTCTTCATCAATTTCAATCCTTCTCTTCTGATCTTCTCTCCCATCTAGTTGATTCAATCCCATCTTTCCTCTGAACTTTCAGATCTTCAATCTTTTCCTCCAAATCTTCAATCCTTCTTTCTCAGATCTTTTCTTCCATTTGAAGATTCGATCTCATCTTTCCTCTGAGAATCTCAGATCTCCAATCACCAGTTCAACAACTCCAATCCTTCTAACAAAATCTCCCTCAAACACTAAACCATGTATTCCTCGATTTTCACATCCTCTCACCTCATGACCCAAGAGCCACGAACTCTGCAACTAATGGAGCTCCAAACCCCGCAACAAATGGAACCACAACAACAGCAACCAACAGAGGAGGGAGGAAACACCCAAGCAGCTGGAAGTAGTGCCAACATGGATTTCTGGCGAAGCCGTACCAGATGGATTCCTACTCCAGAACAAATAAGAATCCTCAAGGATCTTTACTACGTCAAGGGATTTAAGTGCCAATCTACAGAGCACATTCACGAGATCTGCCTCCAGCTGAACCAGTATGGACATGTTGAGGGTAAGAACATTTACTTTTGGTTCCAGAACGTCAGGGCTCGAGAGAAGCAGATGAATAGGTGTAATCAGGCTGCTCCAGTGCCCATGGGAACTAGTTCTCTTGGTACTGGTGGATCCATCGATCTCAATTTTGGGTCCACTGGTTCTACTGGTGCTGGTGGATCCATCGACATCAATTTTGGGCCTGCTGGTGGATCCATTGACATCAATTTTGGGTCCACTAGTTCTACTGATGATGGTAGATCCATTGATCTCAACTTTGGTTCCACCTATTCTACTGGTAATGAAGGATTTCTTGATTTAAATTTTGTTTCATATTCTTCCTCACACTTCAACACTAATACCAGTACAACTCTTTTGGCACAACAGGAGGACAAACATCCCTGCAACAACGAGAAGGAGATCACCAGGAGGTTCAAACTCTTCCTCTGTTCCCCGTGCACGGCGAGGACGTCTTTGGTAACCTGAAGGCTACTTCCGAGGAAGGTAGCGCTTTTGGTTACTATTCTGGTGGCTTAGGCGGTTACCACAGTGGCTCAAACGTTTCTCTTGAGCTCAGCCTCAATCCATCCGGAGCTGCTGACTAGGCTTAGTATAGCATAGTCCTCGTTTTCCTTTTTTATTTTTTTTATTTTTTTTTATAATGTAAAATCAATAAGATGGTGTGCATGTTTTCTTTTCTTTTTGTTTAACCAACAACAACACCAAGGATCGAACCTTGGTCACCCAATACTATTTTCAAAACCATAAACAACTCTACTGCACACATCTTTCATAATGATGCAATAAAAACAATCACTCAAAACCTAGCAATCAATTAAGTCACACAGAGGTCAAGCTAGTATCCTCTGAGTCAAACCAAACACAATAATTCCGTCGCTAGAATTAGGGATTAATAAAGCTAAACACTTCCTGAGTTAGCTAGGAAAAACCCACATCTTTAGAGTTACACTTACAACTCTAAAAAAAATCTCGATCATTCCATCTATCAATTGCTTCAACAAGCAATATGTACCATCTTAGCATCCACTAATCGATAATGGTACAACACTCAGTATCTCACCCACGAATCACCTCACTGCTCATTTGGTGGTAAGTCAACATCTAGTGGGTCAAAATTCTGTGATTATAGCACTTCACACTAACCACGTCATAATCCATAATCTGTCCTCACAACAGTATCTGGCCTCATAAATTAGTTATACAACACTAGCACTCCTAGAGTTGAAAACAACGTTATTACCTAAGCTCATACATCAACACAATGTCTCTTCACAGTCAATCCTATCACGAGGTCATATCAATCTTTCCATAAGTCAACCAATAACTGCTAAGTATTCTTCAACTCAAAACATCTGCATATCCAACTAATGGAAAGTATCACAACTACTAGTCAAATACTCGTAACGACTTTAGATACAAGCATTGGTCAAACACCATGACCCCAACAACCAACGACTACAATGCACATAAGGATACTGTTTTTCGTGGAAACCATCCTCAATAACTCCACCAGAGTTTAATCCAAAGGTTCCCATTCCTCAAAGGTTATAACTCAAAGAAGCTACACAAACTCCACCACTTCACTTACAAAGTCAACCTATGCCATGATCACTTAACATACTACCCTTATTAAAGGTAACATAAGTATCTCCCAAATTACATCACTACACTCGTACACCAATATAGTCTTGAGAATTCTGTCTCATAATCTCTCACACTCCTATCATCTTGAGTTGGTGAGATCAATTCTCTTTTCAACTATTCCTAGGGTCTCAATCTCTTTCACCATTTCAACCCAAGAATAACATCCATCACATCAACTACAGGTAGACTAGGCAACTCAACCTCTAATGCCTCCACCTCATCCTCAACTGTCTCCATAGAAAGATCCTGTCCCTACATCAGACTCGACCTCTACCTCACCGACTCATCAGAGTTAAATCCAGAGGTTCCTATTCCTCGAAGATCACAACTCGCGGAAACTAAACTTATTCTAATACGAACTTAGTAGACAACTCTACCGTCCTACGGACTTACACGTTGTCTAGACCCCATACTAAGACATACCCAATGATTATACCAATACCGAAGAGTATATGATGGGGATCCGCTGCAGACGGGCCATCACTCGGGAGGTACTGATTATCACCAAATATGTACCTTACGCTCTGATACCAAACTGTCACGCCCCGAATTTTGAATAATAAATTCAAATCCGAAACATGAATAATTACAATTACAAAATCCAAATCTCGAAACTTCGAGTTCATTATTACAATCCACTCTCACAAGCAATATTGTAAAGCTCAAATGAGCATAACACACCTCACAACTTACAATTGCTGTAAAACTCTAACAATTGCTTTAACCGCACGATCACCGTCCTGGTTCTCCTGTCCTGTAGGATTACCCGCTACACAATTTGAATAGTGTACCGGGAGTTGCAACAACACAAAACCCGGTAAGCTTTTGACAGCTAGTATGAGTAAACAAGAAAGAACTGTTGATTTATTAAATTACAAGACCACCACAAACCCACGTTACTTTCTCACTCTCATATATATATATATAGACACTTATGAGTTACTCTCAATTTCCCCCATAAGGTCACTCAATATTTGGCAGACAGACTAGAGCTCTAACTGATCGTTTCCACCTACCCGGCGCGAGAGCGTGGTTCACGATTTAATACTATTCAGTTCCACCTACCCGGCGCGAGAGCGTGGTTCGCTGATAGTATGCCATGGTCACCCCGTGACCTATTGATCTTCCACAGATCACAACAATTTATTGTTCCTCAACAATAAAACTCAACATCTCTCTCAATATATTGTTTCACAACAATAAACTCAATACCCCTCACAATATATTGTTTCTCAACAATAAACTCAACACAACTCCAACAATACATATTATTTCACGTAATAATATATATACAGACATTCACACAGGAATGTCTAATACACCAACAATAGTTCATATGATTGCAAAATAAAGCAATTAAATATATTGGGTTCGTAATATGAACCACGTGAGGTTTACTCACCTCTAATCCCGCTGCGTCTTCTTAACAGCTCAGAATACGATCCACAATCGTCCACCAACTTAAACCGTCAATCACCTAGTCAGATATGATCTTAACTTAGCAATCATTCATAAACCACATATATACGGAAATCCAACGGTCGGATTCTAGTTTAATGATGATCCAACGGTCAGATCAAAATTATATGATGATCCAACGGTCGGATCCTCACGGATCGCCCTTAGGATCATCCTCCAAAATTATCACGAAGATCCAACGGTCAGATCTTCTTGAATCGTCCTTACTAACATCTTCACAAAATTATACGAAAATCCGACGGTTAGATTCTCACGAATCGCCTTCCGAATCACTATTTCACAATTATACGAAGATCCAACGGTCGGATCTTCGCCCATGACCACACAAAGCCACTGGGACAGTCATAAGATCAACATAACAAAACTACAAGTCCATCGGACGGTCCGATCTTCACAGATCACAAATCGAACGATCGAAATCGATCGAAATCGTAAAATTCATAACTTAATCATACGATATCCAAAAATTGCGTATAATATGTCGAAATGATCGTATTGAAATGTAGAATCTAAAAATGTACAGAAACTATATTTTTGACCCCCGGAGGTGGCCGGAAAGGGCCGCCGGAGTTAGTGGCAGAGCCGCCGCCGACCACCACCAATGGTGTCGGGGCCGGGCTGATCTTCTTCCTCTCATCATGCTTAACAACTTTCATAACTACCATGTAAGCTGAAAATGAACGGAAGTGGTTGAAATTACCTAAAACAGTCGAGGTGGCCGGAAAATTTCCAGAATCCGGCGAAATTTGCAGAATCCGTCAAGGCTGGATTTCGACGTCAAAACGTCAATTTCAGGCTTCGATCCCTTCTAGAGAGTTGTTAAGAAACTCAATGAAAACTCATTGGTTCAAGAATCATAGAAAAATATGGTCTGTAGCTCGAGATATACCGATCGAAAGCTTCGGTGGTCGGAAAAATATCAGAATCCGGCGAGCTTGAGTTTCGACGTAAAAACTTCAACGAAACGCTTCGATTCCTTCTGGAGAGTTTTTCAGAACTTCAAGGTGAGCTCACTGGTTCAAGAATCACTCAAAAATACGTCCTGTAGCTCGAGATATTTGGATCGATAGCTCCGGTTTCGTTCTTGGCGGGGTTGACTTGTAGTTGCTGCTACGGGATGCGCCGCCGTGCAAGGCTGCTTCTGGGGGCTTCAGGGGGTTGAGGGAAGCACGAGGATGCAGTTTGGCAAGGATCGGTGGCCGGAAACACGAGTTATCGAGCTTGGAACTAAAACGGGCTTAAAACTAACCGGACTTCCGCCGCCGTTTCCGACCGTTCTGCGGCGCAAGGCTGCCTCCTGCAGCTGCGCAAGATCAAGGTGAAGCTGTGGAACGTGGTCTGGGGTCGATCGATGGCCTGTGGAGCGAGAACAAGCTTGGAGAATAATTGCTCTGTTTCTTGGATGATTTCGGACGAGAGAGAGAGAAAGAGGGAGAAACAATTTTCTTTCTTTTCTTCTGGAGCTGGTACACCACCATCAATAAATGTAGAGTATAAAACAACTAGTGTCGCACTTCTTCTCGTCCTATTTGAAACACACAGCACGCCTAAGTTTTCTTTAAAACAAAGTAATGCCACTACATGCACTTTGTGATAAAACCAGATTAAGAAGGTACAGCAATGATTAATGTAGTGTAATTTGATTAATCCTTGCTACGAAATTAACAATTGAGATTTGACGAAATTTTATTTTCCACCAAATCGAAATGAATACTTCATTGAATAAAACTGCCGCCAAGTATTGCTCGATTGAAAATCGAGGTTATTACAATCTACCCCCCTTAAAGGAATTTCGTCCCGAAATTTACGCGCAAGTCAATTCCTCACGATTAAGGTTGACCTAACCATCTAATCTCCATCCTTTCGAAAGCTGTAGTAATCTACAAAGCCACAGCCCTTTGTATAAAAATACATTCCTATGGCCACTAAATCCTTTCATCACAAAAGTAAGCTCACACAAAATCATCACATGGATCCTCACATAGATCTTCACATAGATCATCTTCCTGTACTGGCATACAAGCACAGTAAACACTCCCACAAAGCATTTCGCTACTCAATTAGCATCACGGTAAATCTCTATAGTAAAACTTAAGCATGCACTATTCTACACAACAATAGAGATGCATCACTCAAAACAATTCATCCCCAAAAGCACGCCAATAAAATATGTCACCCAGTGATGATGACTTGGGCTTGCTCAATCCTTGGGCTAAGCATTAGGGCTGGCCAATTGGGCCTGAAGAAATCGGACCATCCACATTTCGAACCGGCCCAAACCACTTTGGGTTTAACATTTGGGCCTACTATTCAGGCCGAACGATTGGGCTTAACATTTGGGCCTACCATTTGGGCCTACCAATCGGGCCGAACAATTGGGCTTACTATTTGGGCCTACCAATCGGCCCACCAACTTCCAGCTCGGCTACGGTATGAAATTGTACATACCGTATATACGTATGCATACCGTACAGACCGTATATACGTATGCATACCGTACAACTGTATATACGTATGCATACCGTACAGACCGTATATACGTCCGTATATCAAGCATATACGAGATCCAAAAATATTTGTAAGAGGTAAGGTTCGAACTCCCGACCTCGAACACGAAGGTTTTGCTCCCAACCACTGAAGCAAGAGCTGCCTTCATTAATATATGCTCACGTGTTATATTTATTATGTCATAAGCGACATAAATAAAATAACGGGGAAGGCAAGGTTCGAAACCTCAACCTGCCGCACGAAACCTTTTTTCCCCAACCACTGGAGCACAAGCTGTGCTTAATATAATGTGTACAAATGTTATACTTTTTATGTCATAAGCGAACATAATAAAAATAAACGAGAGGCAAGGTTCGAACCTCTGACCTCTTGTACAAGAGCCTTGCTCTTCAACCACTAGAGCACCAGCTGCTCTCGTTACTATCCATGCAACTTCTTTTATTTATTCTATCATAAGCGATAGAATAACAACAAACTGTCGGTACACTCCACGTGCCACGACACGTCTCTTCCGTGATTTACGGAAAGCAAATCACTTTCGGCTAAAGCTGTCTGCCACAGCGTCTCGAGGTTCGGCCTGTCCCCTTACACGCTCAACACGCGCCAACAGCTTTTCCGGGTTTCGGGGCGACTTTAATCCAACGCGTGGATTCAAATTCTGAGATCGTTCATCCAACGGTGGAGATCTGCTCACCTTGTTCTATAAATAGGTGCATTCTGGAGAAAAACTGTTCACTCCAAAAGAAAAGAAATTTTCTTCCGAGCTCAAGTCTTTCTCTCTCAACTCTTCAGCCTTTCTCTTCTCAAATCCTTTCTTCATCAATTTCAATCCTTCTCTTCTGATCTTCTCTCCCATCTAGTTGATTCAATCCCATCTTTCCTCTGAACTTTCAGATCTTCAATCTTTTCCTCCAAATCTTCAATCCTTCTTTCTCAGATCTTTTCTTCCATTTGAAGATTCGATCTCATCTTTCCTCTGAGAATCTCAGATCTCCAATCACCAGTTCAACAACTCCAATCCTTCTAACAAAATCTCCCTCAAACACTAAACCATGTATTCCTCGATTTTCACATCCTCTCACCTCATGATCCAAGAGCCACGAACTCTGCAACTAATGGAGCTCCAAACCCCGCAACAAATGGAACCACAACAACAGCAACCAACAGAGGAGGGAGGAAACACCCAAGCAGCTGGAAGTAGTGCCAACATGGATTTCTGGCGAAGCCGTACCAGATGGATTCCTACTCCAGAACAAATAAGAATCCTCAAGGATCTTTACTACGTCAAGGGATTTAAGTGCCAATCTACAGAGCACATTCACGAGATCTGCCTCCAGCTGAACCAGTATGGACATGTTGAGGGTAAGAACATTTACTTTTGGTTCCAGAACGTCAGGGCTCGAGAGAAGCAGATGAATAGGTGTAATCAGGTTGCTCCAGTGCCCATGGGAACTAGTTCTCTTGGTACTGGTGGATCCATCGATCTCAATTTTGGGTCCACTGGTTCTACTGGTGCTGGTGGATCCATCGACATCAATTTTGGGCCTGCTGGTGGATCCATTGACATCAATTTTGGGTCCACTAGTTCTACTGATGATGGTAGATCCATTGATCTCAACTTTGGTTCCACCTATTCTACTGGTAATGAAGGATTTCTTGATTTAAATTTTGTTTCATATTCTTCCTCACACTTCAACACTAATACCAGTACAACTCTTTTGGCACAACAGGAGGACAAACATCCCTGCAACAACGAGAAGGAGATCACCAGGAGGTTCAAACTCTTCCTCTGTTCCCCGTGCACGGCGAGGACGTCTTTGGTAACCTGAAGGCTACTTCCGAGGAAGGTAGCGCTTTTGGTTACTATTCTGGTGGCTTAGGCGGTTACCACAGTGGCTCAAACGTTTCTCTTGAGCTCAGCCTCAATCCATCCGGAGCTGCTGACTAGGCTTAGTATAGCATAGTCCTCGTTTTCCTTTTTTTTTATTTTTATTTTTTTTTATAATGTAAAATCAATAAGATGGTGTGCATGTTTTCTTTTCTTTTTGTTTAACCAACAACAACACCAAGGATCGAACCTTGGTCACCCAATACTATTTTCAAAACCATAAACAACTCTACTGCACACATCTTTCATAATGATGCAATAAAAACAATCACTCAAAACCTAGCAATCAATTAAGTCACACAGAGGTCAAGCTAGTATCCTCTGAGTCAAACCAAACACAATAATTCCGTCGCTAGAATTAGGGATTAATAAAGCTAAACACTTCCTGAGTTAGCTAGGAAAAACCCACATCTTTAGAGTTACACTTACAACTCTAAAAAAAATCTCGATCATTCCATCTATCAATTGCTTCAACAAGCAATATGTACCATCTTAGCATCCACTAATCGATAATGGTACAACACTCAGTATCTCACCCACGAATCACCTCACTGCTCATTTGGTGGTAAGTCAACATCTAGTGGGTCAAAATTCTGTGATTATAGCACTTCACACTAACCACGTCATAATCCATAATCTGTCCTCACAACAGTATCTGGCCTCATAAATTAGTTATACAACACTAGCACTCCTAGAGTTGAAAACAACGTTATTACCTAAGCTCATACATCAACACAATGTCTCTTCACAGTCAATCCTATCACGAGGTCATATCAATCTTTCCATAAGTCAACCAATAACTGCTAAGTATTCTTCAACTCAAAACATCTGCATATCCAACTAATGGAAAGTATCACAACTACTAGTCAAATACTCGTAACGACTTTAGATACAAGCATTGGTCAAACACCATGACCCCAACAACCAACGACTACAATGCACATAAGGATACTGTTTTTCGTGGAAACCATCCTCAATAACTCCACCAGAGTTTAATCCAAAGGTTCCCATTCCTCAAAGGTTATAACTCAAAGAAGCTACACAAACTCCACCACTTCACTTACAAAGTCAACCTAT
This sequence comes from Rosa rugosa, assembly GCF_958449725.1. Classification (NCBI taxonomy): domain Eukaryota; kingdom Viridiplantae; phylum Streptophyta; class Magnoliopsida; order Rosales; family Rosaceae; genus Rosa; species Rosa rugosa. The sequence goes on from NC_084823.1 coordinate 14,107,764, forward strand.
GCCATGATCACTTAACATACTACCCTTATTAAAGGTAACATAAGTATCTCCCAAATTACATCACTACACTCGTACACCAATATAGTCTTGAGAATTCTGTCTCATAATCTCTCACACTCCTATCATCTTGAGTTGGTGAGATCAATTCTCTTTTCAACTATTCCTAGGGTCTCAATCTCTTTCACCATTTCAACCCAAGAATAACATCCATCACATCAACTACAGGTAGACTAGGCAACTCAACCTCTAATGCCTCCACCTCATCCTCAACTGTCTCCATAGAAAGATCCTGTCCCTACATCAGACTCGACCTCTACCTCACCGACTCATCAGAGTTAAATCCAGAGGTTCCTATTCCTCGAAGATCACAACTCGCGGAAACTAAACTTATTCTAATACGAACTTAGTAGACAACTCTACCGTCCTACGGACTTACACGTTGTCTAGACCCCATACTAAGACATACCCAATGATTATACCAGTACCGAAGAGTATATGATGGGGATCCGCTGCAGACGGGCCATCACTCGGGAGGTACTGATTATCACCAAATATGTACCTTACGCTCTGATACCAAACTGTCACGCCCCGAATTTTGAATAATAAATTCAAATCCGAAACATGAATAATTACAATTACAAAATCCAAATCTCGAAACTTCGAGTTCATTATTACAATCCACTCTCACAAGCAATATTGTAAAGCTCAAATGAGCATAACACACCTCACAACTTACAATTGCTGTAAAACTCTAACAATTGCTTTAACCGCACGATCACCGTCCTGGTTCTCCTGTCCTGTAGGATTACCCGCTACACAATTTGAATAGTGTACCGGGAGTTGCAACAACACAAAACCCGGTAAGCTTTTGACAGCTAGTATGAGTAAACAAGAAAGAACTGTTGATTTATTAAATTACAAGACCACCACAAACCCACGTTACTTTCTCACTCTCATATATATATATATAGACACTTATGAGTTACTCTCAATTTCCCCCATAAGGTCACTCAATATTTGGCAGACAGACTAGAGCTCTAACTGATCGTTTCCACCTACCCGGCGCGAGAGCGTGGTTCACGATTTAATACTATTCAGTTCCACCTACCCGGCGCGAGAGCGTGGTTCGCTGATAGTATGCCATGGTCACCCCGTGACCTATTGATCTTCCACAGATCACAACAATTTATTGTTCCTCAACAATAAAACTCAACATCTCTCTCAATATATTGTTTCACAACAATAAACTCAATACCCCTCACAATATATTGTTTCTCAACAATAAACTCAACACAACTCCAACAATACATATTATTTCACGTAATAATATATATACAGACATTCACACAGGAATGTCTAATACACCAACAATAGTTCATATGATTGCAAAATAAAGCAATTAAATATATTGGGTTCGTAATATGAACCACGTGAGGTTTACTCACCTCTAATCCCGCTGCGTCTTCTTAACAGCTCAGAATACGATCCACAATCGTCCACCAACTTAAACCGTCAATCACCTAGTCAGATATGATCTTAACTTAGCAATCATTCATAAACCACATATATACGGAAATCCAACGGTCGGATTCTAGTTTAATGATGATCCAACGGTCAGATCAAAATTATATGATGATCCAACGGTCGGATCCTCACGGATCGCCCTTAGGATCATCCTCCAAAATTATCACGAAGATCCAACGGTCAGATCTTCTTGAATCGTCCTTACTAACATCTTCACAAAATTATACGAAAATCCGACGGTTAGATTCTCACGAATCGCCTTCCGAATCACTATTTCACAATTATACGAAGATCCAACGGTCGGATCTTCGCCCATGACCACACAAAGCCACTGGGACAGTCATAAGATCAACATAACAAAACTACAAGTCCATCGGACGGTCCGATCTTCACAGATCACAAATCGAACGATCGAAATCGATCGAAATCGTAAAATTCATAACTTAATCATACGATATCCAAAAATTGCGTATAATATGTCGAAATGATCGTATTGAAATGTAGAATCTAAAAATGTACAGAAACTATATTTTTGACCCCCGGAGGTGGCCGGAAAGGGCCGCCGGAGTTAGTGGCAGAGCCGCCGCCGACCACCACCAATGGTGTCGGGGCCGGGCTGCTCTTCTTCCTCTCATCATGCTTAACAACTTTCATAACTACCATGTAAGCTGAAAATGAACGGAAGTGGTTGAAATTACCTAAAACAGTCGAGGTGGCCGGAAAATTTCCAGAATCCGGCGAAATTTGCAGAATCCGTCAAGGCTGGATTTCGACGTCAAAACGTCAATTTCAGGCTTCGATCCCTTCTAGAGAGTTGTTAAGAAACTCAATGAAAACTCATTGGTTCAAGAATCATAGAAAAATATGGTCTGTAGCTCGAGATATACCGATCGAAAGCTTCGGTGGTCGGAAAAATATCAGAATCCGGCGAGCTTGAGTTTCGACGTAAAAACTTCAACGAAACGCTTCGATTCCTTCTGGAGAGTTTTTCAGAACTTCAAGGTGAGCTCACTGGTTCAAGAATCACTCAAAAATACGTCCTGTAGCTCGAGATATTTGGATCGATAGCTCCGGTTTCGTTCTTGGCGGGGTTGACTTGTAGTTGCTGCTACGGGATGCGCCGCCGTGCAAGGCTGCTTCTGGGGGCTTCAGGGGGTTGAGGGAAGCACGAGGATGCAGTTTGGCAAGGATCGGTGGCCGGAAACACGAGTTATCGAGCTTGGAACTAAAACGGGCTTAAAACTAACCGGACTTCCGCCGCCGTTTCCGACCGTTCTGCGGCGCAAGGCTGCCTCCTGCAGCTGCGCAAGATCAAGGTGAAGCTGTGGAACGTGGTCTGGGGTCGATCGATGGCCTGTGGAGCGAGAACAAGCTTGGAGAATAATTGCTCTGTTTCTTGGATGATTTCGGACGAGAGAGAGAGAAAGAGGGAGAAACAATTTTCTTTCTTTTCTTCTGGAGCTGGTACACCACCATCAATAAATGTAGAGTATAAAACAACTAGTGTCGCACTTCTTCTCGTCCTATTTGAAACACACAGCACGCCTAAGTTTTCTTTAAAACAAAGTAATGCCACTACATGCACTTTGTGATAAAACCAGATTAAGAAGGTACAGCAATGATTAATGTAGTGTAATTTGATTAATCCTTGCTACGAAATTAACAATTGAGATTTGACGAAATTTTATTTTCCACCAAATCGAAATGAATACTTCATTGAATAAAACTGCCGCCAAGTATTGCTCGATTGAAAATCGAGGTTATTACATAAATTGTGAGGCTATTTCATATCAGGGATTTGTACATGATTTCTCATAATCGATTTGTATACAGCATCTGTCATGACACATCAATGTTACCGGCTAGTTGGTTATTTGATTCTTTCCGAACTCGAAAATAATAAACAAGATAAAAAAATTGACATAAACCAGAGTTTCTTAATTGTCACAAATTCGTTGGTTTCTTAATGGGCATGAGAAGCAAAATAATCTAGAAACTGAAATCGATTAAGGCTATTCTACCTCTCTAAATCTATAGATGCCCTGATTCTTCTGCTATGAGCAGAAGGTGAAAAAAGAGAAAGACCAGATGTTATGCATACTTGCTTTAGAGGTTAGAAACTCGGAATTCATATGCGTCAATTTGTATAGTGTTGTGAATGATCTGGTCTGGATTTCAATTCATATCAATAGGTCTAGGTTCGATATTGACATGATTTGGTCTCTAAAAGAGAGAGAGAGAGAGAGAGAGAGAGAGAGAGAGAGAGAGAGAGAGAGAGAGAGAGAGAGAGAGAGAGAGAGAGAGAGAGAGAGAGAGAGAGAGAGAGAGAGAGAGAGCAAGAGAGAGAGAGAGACGCATAAATTTGCTTTTGCAAGAGTGATAGGTTCATAATTTCATATATTTTTATACCCTTAAATGTAGGATTCTAGGCTTAGTTCTTATCATTTTTGAGTCATTTACTTTGTGTTTGTGTTTTGTAGGTTAATTTGGAGAAAAGAAAGATTTGGAGCTTAAAGTCAAACGCGGGATTGAAAGGATGCTTGCTATCCTGAGCGTCCAGAATTGTCTCTGCTGTGTGTCAACTTCGCGGATTAAACTGTACCTTCTCAGAAGGAATTAGCAGGCGAGCCTTACACCATTCGAAAGATACGGATGTTAGCTTTCTGAGGAATTTTACGGAAGTGGATTCGCATTCTTGTGGAGGAAGTTATGATGGTTTAAGTGAACCTAGTTCGGGAAGGCAGATTCTGACGATTTTCAGAATCTGACTTGTGAGGCCCAAGTCTGTTGTTCTTAGCACTTGAATGGAACAAGGCTGAACATGTTTGACATATTTGGAGTAATTTCTTGCATTGACTTTAATAACCCTGCGTTGCTTTGGAGAGAAGAAATCTATTCCAAGTGGGACTAGAAGACCTAAGAAGCCCAATTCAAGTAGGATTTGGAAAGAGAGATACAAGGAGAAAACCTAGCACGTTTTAGAGAAGAGACAGCAGATTCTGGAAAGAACAAGGAGAAGAGAAGCTCTCACCAACGCTGGTTCAAAGTTCCTCAATTCTTCCATTGTCTGTTTCATGATTTCTTTGATTCTAGTCAAGTTTTTCATAGTTATGGATTGCTAAACTTCTAGGCTAGGGCTGAGATGAAGCCCCTAGTATGACTATTCTATTTGTTTAGTTGGTTTGCTATTGAATTTCTAGATTGCTATGCTAAACTCTTAATCACCGTTTCAATAGAACTTTTATTCAAAATCTTTGTTCGGGATCAATAAGACCTAGGTTTTGTTTATTGGTTATTTGGTTGGAGAACATGATGCTTGATCAATGAGTAGATGTTTTCTAGGGTGCCTAAAGATAATTCAATCTTGTGATTAAAGAGTTGTGAATTAAGAATACAAGTGCTTGATCATAGTCGATATTCTTGTTTGCATGATTTTCTAGTTCTTTTGTGCTTAATGGAGTTGAACATGTTTGCTTGAACCTGATCATTAAGTGGAGTAAATTATAGTTTGGCTACTTGAGTTCTATACAGGATCAATAAGTTGGAATTCAAAGGTTAGAAGAACTTTGACATATGTCTGGGATCAATACAGTTTATGTACGGAAATCTTTAGCATGAAATCTAGGGAATTCAATTGTTATCAACTAGAGAATTGGATAGAAGTATTAGGTGGTGGATTCAATGCTTTAGCATCTTTATAATCTATTCTTAAACTCTAAAGAAATCTCATTACTCATTCTTGTCTTTAATTTTAGTTTTTCTTTCTTTAATTTTCTGTTTAAAACTCAATCATCATAAAAATCAGTTTGTTTCACTTAAGTATAGCACACTTGTCATAGCAAAATTGTTTCAATCAGTCCTTGAGGGAATGACCTCGTGCTTGCACCTCTATTCTACAATTGATTCGTGCACTTGCGAGTAGTAAATTAAAATTGACAACAAGTTTTTGGTGCCGTTGCCGGGGATTGACTTAATTCAATTTGATTTGTCAGTTGTGCCATACTTAATTTTTGTATAGTTTTCTTTTCTTTTACTTATTTTTTTGTTTGTTTTTCTTGTAGGTTTGAATTTTGTTTATGCAAGGTCGTCGATCCCAGAATTTAGATCTCATTGTATACGATCCGGAGATTGAACGAACTCGTAGGAGACTTTTAAGGCAAGCAAGAACTCAAGCACAAGTTGCGGTTCCAATGGCAGAAGATGAAACAAAAGCATTGAAGGAGTTCACGGCTCCTACTGCACTCATAACATCATCTTGTATTGTTGTAGCTCCTATTCCTGCAGGAGTGCGTTTTGAGATTAGACCAGCAACAATCCAGAGCTTGCCTAACTTTTATGGGAAGACGAATGAAGATCCTTATCTCCATGTGGAGGAATTCAAAGACATATGTGGAACTTTTCGGTATGAGATATCAGATGAGCAGATCCGTTTAAGGCTTTTTCCTTTCTCATTGAAAGACAAGGCAAGAAAGTGGCTAAGCTCTCTTCCCCCTGGTTCCATCAATACTTGGGATGATTTGGTTAAAAAGTTTTTGTTGAAATTCTTCCCAGCTAAGAAAACCAATGCTCTCCAAGCAGAAATTTTTGGTTTCTCTCAACCTGAGGGAGAACCTTTTTATGAGAGTTGGGAGCGTTATAAGGATTTGTTCTTGAAGTGTCCTCACCATGGATTTTCTAAACCCCAAAAGGCTCAATTTTTCTACAGAGGGTTGAACTCCCAAAGTAGAAGTATGGTGGATGCTACAGTTGGTGGGAGGTTGATGGGAAAGACGGCAGAAGAGGCAATTCAAGCTTTTGAGACTATATGTGAAAATTCGCAGCAATATGATCCTTATACATCAGTGACCAAAAGAGGAGGACTATATGAGGTTAGTGCAAGTACTAAGTTGGAACACAGGTAAGCACAGGTAGCCAACTAACAATCGCTGAAACACTATGGATTTGATCAAAAAGTAATCTAACTAATTGACCGAAAAATCAAGACACGTATGTAAAAGATACGGTTGACCTTTTTTTATTTTATCAAAATAAGGTGATGCTTTAACTTGAGACAAAATTTACAATCAAGGAGTATATATAATGAGCTTGTTAATCCTAACCTAACAAACGTGAAATGAGAAGAGTGTCACACTCCATTAGACACACTTAATAACCTCTATCCCTTACAATTGTTGACGTGAACTTATCGGAAATCATGCGCGGCTAATAAGTAGCAAAGGCTATGGATTGACATTGAAGCACTCTCTTTCAAAAGTTTAAGAAAAATATCATGTAGTAAATAAAATGAAATAAATAATAAAACTTTTCTTATCTTTCTAATACGTACACACACATAATTTTTTTTAAAAATGATTTGAAGAAGATGGGGCAAATCTGCAATCACATTCTCCATTAATGTCTAGAGAAACTGACAAGTACAAACAATTAATTCATTTAAAGAATAACACGTTCTTTCCAAAAAAAGAAAATCAATCATTTCAACCTAAAAAAAAAAAATTTCTTCACCGCAATCACATTCTCCATTAATGTCTAGAAAACTGACAAGTACAAACAATTCTTTAATAACACGTTCTTTCCAAAAAAAAAAAAAAATCAATCATTTCAACCTAAAAAGAAAAAAAGAAAAAAGAAATTTTCTTCAACTTCGTGGTCGCCCCCCTCTCCTCTCTCTCTCTCTCTCTCCGACTTGATATTTCGCAGCTAAGCTAGCATAGCTTTCATCCCCATGACGTGCAGGCTAAGCTACCATTGTAGAATAGCATTGGGGAAAGTTGGTTACCCTTCTTTACTCTTCAGTCTTCACCTCTATAAATTAAAACCAATACCATTACTTCTCTTAACCCAAGTTTCAGAGCAAGAAAGAAAAAATGGGTTACAATGCTTTAATGGCAGAGACTAAGCCACATGCCGTATGCATCCCTTACCCAGCTCAGGGTCACATAAACCCTTTGCTCAAGTTAGCCAAGCTCCTCCACTACAAGGGCTTCCACATCACCTTCGTCAACATCGAGTACAACCACAAGCGCCTCCTCAACTCCCGAGGTCCCAACGCCCTCGACGGCCTCCCCTCTTTTCAGTTCAAGACCATCCCCGATGGGCTCCCTCCTACGGACTCTAATGCCACGCAGGACATACCGGCTCTGTGCGAGTCCACCAGGAAGTACTGCCTCCCGCACTTCAGGGAGCTTCTTGGGAAGCTAAACTTTGAGCCGGACTCACCGCCGGTGAGCTGCGTGGTTTCTGATGGTGTCATGAGCTTCACTCTTGATGCGGCCGAGGAACTGGGGATGCCGGAAGTGCTTTTCTGGACTACTAGTGCTTTTAGGTTCATGTGTTACGTTCAGTATCAGCATCTTGTTGAGAAGGGCTACACTCCTCTTAAAGGTATTATTTTTCACTCACTGGGCTGAACTACCCTATGGCACTCCATACTCAGTTTTGAAATTTTTTAAGTTTGATATGGTGAAACTAGGTCTTGCATTTAAATCTATAACCCGCAAACCGGCACGATACCCGCACGCTAAAAACCCGCACAAACCCGCCCGTTTATTAATCAAGGGCTAAAAAAAGCCCGCATGCAAAAAACCCGCAAATTAACGGGCTTTGCGGGCTAAACTTGTTGGAACCCGTTAACTCAAAACATTTCCCAAAAACCCATTTCTAGCAAACTTTTAGGATTTTTAATTTTTTTTTTTTCAACCAGGGCATTTTTATAATTTTTCTTATTCCCCATGAGGATCTGACAGTTGGATCTTGGTGTAATTGTGAAAAGACGATTCAAAAGGAGATCCGTAAGGATTCGACCGTTGGATAGTCGTATCATTTTGTGAGGATGATTCTAAAGGCGATCTGGGACGATCCAACCGTTGGCTCTTCACATAATTTTGAGAGGATGATCCTAAGGGCGATCCGTGAGGATCTGACCGTTGGATCTTCGTATAATTGTGAAAATATGATTCAAAAAGCGATCCGTGAGGATTTGACCGTTGGATCGTCATATAATTTTGTGAGGATGATTCTAAGGGCGATCCGAGACGATCCAACAGTTGGATCTTCGTATAATTTTGAGAGGATGAACCTTAGGGCGATCCGTGAGGATCTGACTGTTGGATCATCGTATAAATCGGTAAAGATGATCTTCTAGGTGATCCGTGAGGATCTGACCGTTGGATCTTCGTATAATTTTGAGAGGATGAACCTAAGGGCGATCAGTGAGGATCCGACCGTTGGATCATTGTATAAATCGGTAAAGATGATCTTCTAGGTGTTCTGTGAGGATCCGACCGTTGGATAGTCGTATAGTTGTGATTTGTGAATTATTTTTTGTTAAAAAAGGAAAGGAAAAAAAATCTAAAAAGATAGAAAATAAAAAATTTCAAAATAGAAAACCAAAAAAGTTCATATAGAGAAAATGGCAAATGCGGGGTTATATATATAAGTCTTAATTGGTTTTAGTTGCTTTGATAAAAAGTTATTAAAAAAAATAAATGTTTACGGGTCTTAACGGGTTCCAACGGATAACCCGCAAACCCTCCAGGTTTAGCCCGCGAAACCCGTTAAGCTAACGGATTCTTACCGGGTCGACCCGTTAAGAACCCGGCCCGTTAAGAACCCGCACGTTGCCAGGCCTAGGTGAAACATAAATCTAACAATATTTTTGGTTTTTAATAAAAATTATACATATCTTTTGACTCACTAATCAGTTAAGAGAAAATTATACAAACAGTACCCAAATTAAGGCCCGCTCCTAACTTCAATACCCAACTATGCAAATCTATTATTTTGGTACTCCAAGTTTCAAGCCCGACCCAAGAATCGTACACGCCGTTATTAACGGCATTAAGTTTTGTGCTAGGTGGCATATTTTGAGGGATATTTTGGTCACTCGATGTCTTAACCCAGAATTTTTTTTTTAATATACCAACTTGATTTCTCTCTCTCTCTCTCTCTGTGCAACATGTGAGATATCCTCTCCCCCATAATTGCTCCTTGTTTGTGTGATCATACGGAAGGAAGGAGGGAGAGGAAAATTGAATATTGAATTGGTTAATAGGTGTTGGATTAGCTCGAGATGCATCAGATTGCAAACCCAGACCGACTCTGACGTCGACCCGTTTTCGTTCCGACGGGGAACCGACGATTTCTTCACTCTCCGACTACTGCCCAAAGTCGCACAGGCGCCGTTAGCTTCCTCGCGGCGGCGCGAAGCAGAGCTTGGTCCTCCTTTCTCCGAACTAGCAGAGACGATGGCAGGACAAGTTTCGAAAGGTTCTCTGGTTTTTCGGCATTATTTCAGACTGAGGCCACGGCTACAAGTGAGACCGATGGCGGTAACTTCGTCTTGGCAAGGTGAAGAAGCATGTGGTACCTTCTTGTCCATCTGTCAACTTGGGAGAGAGAATCGAAGAAGAGAAAATGTTTGAGTTTTTCGGCGAATTTCCATGTTTTCCGGCAACGTTTGGTTTCAACTAAGGTCTCAAACTTGTTTCCCTTGTCGAGCTCTACCTCTCTATATACTTGAATTTAAGTTTGGAGGAGATTAGTAGAAATTGAAATTTTGGAGTTACTCAACCACCGTGGTTCACTGTTCACGGTGGTGGTTTTGGTCTTCCTTGACTAATTTTCAGCCATGACATGAAACAGTGAGCAGAAATTGATGATTGAATGTTTCTGGAATTATTGTAGTTGTAGAATTAGATATGCGAAGTTAGGCTGCAGACTTTTTGGGTTTTCTGGATATTATTGAGCCATTTGGTTTGATGTTCATGGTGGTTTGTTGGTTCGATTAACATGAGTATGAAGTACCCTCTCATGAAGATAAACCCACCTCCGAAAATGGGTTATCCACAGTTGTGGTTGAGGAGAGGAAGAGGAATCAGTAACTTATCATTTAAGTTGTTGAAAGTTTTATTTACAACTTATCACTAACTTTTTTTTTTGAGAGAAACTGTTAACTCAGATTAATTAGGAGGTAAACTCCTTAGCAAGTACATCAACAATACAATCTGGAGGCTCTAGACCCCAAAATAAAGAACTAGAAGAAGAACAAGCAAAACTAGCTAAAGTATGAGCCACAACATTGGCTTGACGATAAGCATGAGTGAAATAAGAACCCGGCATGTGCTGAAGATGGAAGGTAATGTCATCATACACACGCCCAATGAAAGAAGTATGGGGAATGACTCTCAGCTTTGTAGCATGAAAAAGAGTAAGAGAATCCGTCTCAAAAATAACAGGAGAAAGGCCTTGCTGCATAGCAAGTGAGACGGCCTCCCTCCCAGCTAAAGCCTCAACCTGTTCCGGAGAAGAGACATTAGTAACTGGAGCATAATGCCCTCCCAAATAGTTCCCCATATGATCACGGATAATAACACCAATTCCCCCTGAACTGGTATCTTTATGAAATGCACCATCAATGTTAATCTTAACCCAACCTGCACTCAGAGGTTGCCAAGGGACAACAAGTCTATTGCCTCCCCCAGAGCCCTTGCCATGATACTTCTGGTACTCCTGAAACCGCACCGCCAACTGCACCACTACATGATTCACCTCCAGACTCTTATTATCCCATACCCTATTATTTCTCTCCCTCCAGATGCCCCACAAACTAAACACAAAAGTTGCCTATAGTTTAGGAGATAAATTAGAAGCACAATGCATTAACCAATCCGTAAAATTTAGCTACATAGCATCAAAAGAGTAAGCAATCCGTACTACACCAGATACAACATTCAACACTCCCTTCACATATGGACAAAGTCTACAAATATGTTCAATTGTTTCATCCCCTATTCCACATAGAGTGCAAGAACATGCCTCCAAAGGGACCTGTTTCTCAATCAATCTAGCTATAGTTGGTAAGCAATTATTCAACACCTTCCATAGAAAGATTCTAGCCGTACCTGGAATATTAGTAGACCAAAGTTTCTTCCAGAATTCTTGCATCTGCATAGATGCCTCCTGCACACTCTCCTCCTCCATTAAGAGTCTATAAGCGCTCTTGACCGAAAACAAACCTTTGGGATCAAAATGCCGCACCCAACGATCTTTCACCCTACGGTTACTCAAGGGAATAGATAAGATAAACGGAATATCATCAATATGGCAAACCTGATGCACCAACGCTTCGTTTCACCTACCTTCAGTATTAAATAAATTGCTTACTCTCCATTCCTCATTCCAACCCCCATGAACCGGTACTAAACGAAATGGCGCCGCTCTAGGTACCCATGGATCCGATAACAAAATATTAGCCCCATCTCCCACCTGCCAACGAGCCCCTTTGACCAGAACATCTCTAGCATCAAAAATACTACGCCAAGAGAAAGAAGGGGATGGATGGTGTTCCGCCTCCCAAAAAGAAGAATCTGGAAAGTACCTCGCTTTATACATCTTGGCAATCAGAGAATCCGGACACTAAATAATTCTCCAACCTTGTTTAGCTAGCATGGCTCGATTAAAAGCATATAAATCACGGAACCCCAAACCTCCTTCCTCCCTTGGACGACAAAGGAATTGCCAAGACTTCCAATGAATCTTCCGCTGCTCACTATGACTCCCCCACCAAAATCTAGCACACCTCTGCTGAAGGTCATCACAGAAATTCTTTGTTAACTGGAAACAACTCATAGCGTATGTAGGCAAAGATTGGGCCACCACTCTGATAAAAATGTCCTTACCCGCCCCACTAAGCAATCGGCCTTGCCATGTTTGAAGTTTCTGATCCAATCTCTCCTGAATATATTGAAAGGTGCGAGTTTTGTTCCGCCCCACATATGTAGGCAGCCCAAGATATTTCTCATGGGACTCTACTGCTGTGACCCCCAAATGAGCTGCAAGCATATTCTGTTGATCCGTGCTGACATTCTTACTAAAAGTAACAAAACTCTTATGGAAATTCACCTTTTGACTGGACGCTCGACCATACACCCTCAAAACATTACTAATCTCATGACAAGCTAGTAAATTAGCCCTCGCATATAACATACTATCATCAGCAAAAAAAAGATGGTTTACCATAGGAGCGCCATCACAAATAGCAAGACCTAGTAGCACACCTTGACGAGCTTTCTTGTTCAACAAAGCAGACAAACCTTCCGCTCCAAGAAGAAACAAATATGGTGATAACGGATCCCCCTGACGCAACCCTCGTGAAGGTACCACATATCCTCTAGGTTTACCCCGGACAAGAAAAGAATACCTGACAGAGGAGACACACTGCATAATCATCTGCACCCAACCATGAGTAAAACCCAATCGCTCCAAAACTTTTTGTAAAAACCTCCATTCCAAACTGTCATAGGCTTTACTCAAATCCAGTTTTAAGGCCATGAATTCCTCACCTGCTCGTTTATTATGAACAAAATGTGCTAACTCATTAGCCGCCAAAGTATTGTCAGTAATGAGTCTATCGGGAATGAACGCACTCTGAAATGGAGAGATTATCTGAGGCAAAATGACTTTCAATCTGTTGGCAATAACTTTCGAACACAACTTGTAGATAACATTACACAATGCAATGGGACGCAAATCTGCCATGGTCTCAGGGGAGTCGACCTTGGGAATCAAACAAATATGCGTAAAGTTAATTTGTTTAAGCAACTGACCCGTCTGCAAAAAATTATGAACAGCAGCAGTAATATCTGCGCCTATACTCTCCCAATAGTGTTGGAAAAATAGCGGCGGCATTCCATCCGGTCCAGGTGACTTCGTAGGATACATTTGAAACAACGCCTCCTTCACCTCCTCACAACTATACTGGGAACACAAGGATATATTCATCTCCTCCGTTACCGAAGGGGAAATAGCCTGCAACGTTTCCTCTAAAGCCTCTGTATCAATAGTACCTGCTTTATACATTTGTTCAAAATAATTTACCACCACAGATTCCATACCTTCATCATCCTCTTTCCAAACACCGACCTCATTGTATAGCCCTCTTATGAAGTTTTTCCGCTTCCTATTAGAAGCCTTCTGATGAAAGAAACCCGTGTTGCGGTCCCCTTCCTTAAGCCACGAAGCTTTGGCCCGCTGATTCCAATACAGTTCCTCTTCCGACAGCAGTCTCTCCAATTGTACCATTAATTCGCCCCTCTCTATCAACAAAGCCAGGGTAAGCGACACAAGCAATATAGCTTCTAGTCGTACCCTGATGTCCATAATTGCCTTCTGTCGGTCCTTGAAGACACTACGCTGCCACTCATCCAACGCAACGCTTGTGATGACCTGGATTTCTGTTATTTAATTTTGGTAATTAATAATGGACCAGTTGTACGAATAATTGTTATTGTGCTTTATTCGTAGATTGTATGTGAAGTGGAATGGTTTTCGTCCGTATAATTATTTGAATTTCACAGTTTAGGGGGTCGTGTGAAGGTTGACTTTTTGTACGTTGGGATTCTCGGGAAACTTCCTTCACGAAATTTGTAGAGCGCGTCGATACGAGTTCGTGGACATGCGGAACGCGGGAATCGGAGTTTGTATGAGAAAGTTATGGCTAGCGGAAGAAGTTTCTGTTTTAGTATAAATAGAGGAAAATCATAAATTATTTTCATAAATTCCATTTCCTTTTCCGGAAGCCCTCTCCTCTCTCTCTCTTCTCTCTCGGTCGGCCTCTTCAGAAACGAAAATATCCTGCTGACCCGACCCGAACCCGGTGTTCCGACCCGGCCGGAACTCCATTCTCCGGCGACCTCTACCGGCGAAACCTGCACAGAACGACTCGCCTTCTTGCTCCGGTCGTCTCTGTGGTGACCTCGAGCGACGATTTTCGGTGGAGGAAGCGCAGCAAGGCGGTGCAGTTCGTGGTTTTTCAACCCGACCGGAAAACGCAGCTCCGACGTCGGTGAGGCTTCAGGCCAATCTTGGGGAGTTCGCAGCAGCCTCCTTGTGCGATCTTTGGTGGTTGTTTGGAAGGATTTACGTGAAAACTCGATCAACTCAGTTGGGATTACTGTTCACGGCTTGTGAGGTAGTTTTCGATCCCTTATGGTTGTTTTCTGACTTCGAGCTAGTTATGAGATTTCACAAGCATGCTTAGATGAAGCTTTTTGATGTTGAGAGTTTTGTGAAATATTGAGTTTTGGCCGGCGGCGGTGCGCCTCCGTCTGTGGCGGCGTTTCGGCGGTGTTCCGGCCATGTATGAGACAGTTTCTGGTATTATATGTCTTCTACTCGTTGATACGAGCGTTTCGATATATAATATGCAAGTTTTGGAGTTCGAATGAATTTGTTATGATTTTTATCGTTTCATATCGATGAATTTATTCGATCCGTGAGGATTTGAGTATCCGATCGACTTGTGGTTTGGACACATCGATCATGGAAGTGTTCCGGTGACCTTGGGAGGTCTCGGATGTGGTTTTGCCTCGATTGGCGCCACTTTGGGGATTTTAGTCCAAAACAGGGGTTTCAGATTTAAATCAAATGTGAATCGTTACTAAGTGGATACCGTTGTGATTAGGTACTTGACGAAGTATTTGGACGGTTAATTGGCGGATTGACCGTTTTGTTCTTGGTTGAAGACGCAGCGGGAATTCAAGGTGAGTAAATCTCACAAGGATCTTTATGAACAGAAGTACCATTATTGTTTTGGCGTTAATTATTTAACTGCAAACTATAGTTGGTATTAGTAGGCATTCCTGAGCGAATGACTACATATATATATATTTACGTGAAATATATATATTCTTGTGGATGGTATTTGATGAATAATATGCATGATGATGCTTATATTATTGTTGAATATGACCTTTCATGGAAACAATATTGTGGAAAAAGATGTTTTCTATTGTTGAAATGTATTGATGTTTGATGTTACATTTTTGAGTCAAGCGTGACTCATTTAAATGTATTGGTCTTTGTACCAAGAGTCATAGATGGTGAGCAGGGATAAGGAAAGCCGAGATTAGATGTTAGTAACGTTTTAGGTCAGGTGTGACTTACTTAACGTTCAACTTTGAGACCGGACGGGGTCTGAAGGTCATAGGTCACAGATGGTGACAGGTTGCAGATGGCGACCTTGATGTTTGATTTCATGATCAGACGGTGTCTGAAATCATATGTCACAGATGGTGACAGGTCGCAGATGGTGACCAAGGCAGGAAATTGGTAATCACGTCCTTGGTAGGACGAGTGATTACGATTTCAATAGATGCTAGTCTGTCAGTCATGATAGCTTATGGGAGTGACGGTCGAGGTTGCTGGAGACTCATAGGTATGTAGTTTAAAGGAGAGTTCCGATGGTATTCTTCTTTAATTGTCTAGATGAGACATAAATTGCTACTTGATGGTTAAGTTAGCAAATAGAACATTGTCACGGCGGTGACTCATGTTGTCCTTTCTGTGGAAAGGATATGGAATGTTAGAAGGAATCATGGATGCATGAGTTCCTTAAGTAGATTGATGTGAGTTGTTGATTGATGTTCATGAGTTACTCATACGGGCTTGCAGAAGCTTACCGGGTTTGTTGTTTGGCAACCCCGGTGCACCATTCAAACGGTGTAGGGGTTAATCCTGCAGGTCAGGAAAATCGTGGCTGAAGCTGAGGTAGCTTGTTGGCAGCAGAACGGGTAGGAAGCAAATTTTGTTGGTTTTGCCAGTGTATGACTTCCGCTATGTAGTATGCTCTGAGGAGCATTTACGTTTTATTTTGTGATGACAATTTAATTCGTAAACTTGTGTAATATATAACTCTGTGGGCGAGTGTATATTAATTTGGATTGTTTCAGGGCATCAGTATATACTTGTTTTAAGGGAAAGATGTTCCAGGTATTTGTATTGATGACTGAACGTTCACGCATGTATAATTATGGGATTATATATATATCGATTTTTATTTTGTTAAAAATCAGGGGCTTGACAGATTGGTATCAGAGCGTAAGGTACATATTTGGTGACAGTCAATACTCCTCGAGTGATGGCCCGTCTGCAGCGGATCCCCATCGGATGCTCTTCGGTATTGATATAGTCATTGGGTATGTAGTGAGCGTTAGGATGTGAGTCGTCAGGGTAGTGTTGGCTCAGTGGATGAAGGTTAGGAGCTAGATGTAGCTTCTATGAGTTAAAGACTTTTGAGGAATGATGACCTTTAGTTTTAACTCAAGATTTACGTAGGGGATGAAATTGTATCCTCTGACGTAGTATCGTGGTTGATTGAGTCATAGCGTTGACTTATACTTGTGTTTGAGAGTTATACAGGTATTAACCACATGTTGCTATGCTCCTTAGGTGATGGATTCTCAAGGAGGCAGAGCTAGGGGTCGCGGTAGACCCAGAGGCAGGGGTAGAGCCCGAGGTAGGGGCAGGATTCCTCCTCCTGTTGAAGAGGTATTCGATAATGACGTTGAGGCATCGAATGTTGAGCTGCCTGTTCCACCTGTTGTGGAGGCCGCAAATGTTGTAGATCCCATTCGTTTGTCAAAGTTGGCAAAGGAAATATCGAGGTTGGGAGGAGTCCCATTTCAGGGAGGTACGGATCACATGTTGGCAGATCAATGGATCGAGAACATGAAGACCTACTTCGAGATGGTCGTCTGCGACGACATTGAGAAGAGGAAGATTGCCACATTTATGCTCCAAGGCGATGCACGGGTGTGGTGGAATGGCACACAGAGAGTGACGGATGTGTCCACCATGACCTGGGACGGTTTTGTGGAACTGTTCAGGAGGAAGTACTTTCCGCCTTCTGTGAGGGAGCAATTGGAAAGGGATTTTGTCTCGTTAGTCCAAGGGACTAAGAGTGTGAGGGAGTATGAGGCTGAGTTCTCAAGGTTGTACCGCTTTGTAAGGCAGATGGATGCTGAGAGCTTAGCTATGAAGTTTCAGTGGGGACTGAATGCTTCAATCCGGCGCGATGTCGCTGTTCTGGAACTGAAGACGGTGGAACTCATTTTCGCTAAGGCTATGGCCATTGAGCAGGAGAACCTGACTTTCCAGGAACAGGAATCGGCTGAGAGAGATTTTCAAAGAAAGGGAAAGGCAATTGCGGGGAGCAGTAAAGCATCTGGAAATCGAAGTGGATTCTGGAACAGACAGAGGACTAATCAGCAGGCGCCAGCTAGGGCTGCAGCTGCACCTGCTAGGGTTGCGCCTAATAGGCAGGTGGCAAACCCTAAGTGTTTCAATTGCAATGAGATGGGCCATGTTGCTCGAGCTTGCACGAAACCTAAGAACTTGGCATGCTTCACATGTGGCCAGACGGGGCACTTCTCAAAGGATTGTACCCAGCAGGGTAGGGGACAAGGGAATCAGCAGAGGCAACTGCCTCAGGGGCAGGCTAGGGTGTTTGCTATTGGTCAGCAGAATGCCGGAGTGGAAGGTACCTTATCCTTATTTGATTTCTTTGCTAGGGTGTTATTTGATACGGGAGCGTCCCACTCTTTCATATCTAGTTCTGTGGTTGATATGTTAGGTTTGACTCCTAGGCCTCTTGCTAGACCCTTGTGTGTTATTTCCCCACTTGGTGTTTCCCTTGAGCTTGATATGTTTTGTGATGCATGTCCGATTGTGATTGGTGGTAAGGAGTTTACCGTGACCTTGATTGTGTTATCAGATCATAAGTATGATGTCATTTTGGGTATTGATTGGCTGAGGCCAAATCATGCTATGATTGATTGCTTTGAAATGGTAGTGTCATTTCATATACCTGGACAGCCGGTGTTTCGTTATCGGTGTCTTAGGTCAGATACTGCTATGAGGGCAGGATTCTTAGCTCACGTGGAATCAGTGAGTTGTGCTGCGGTTATGACAGAGATTTCTGTGGTTTCCGAGTACAGTGATGTATTTCAGGATATACCAGGGTTACCTCCAAGGAGGGTAGTGGACTTTGCTATCGATGTGATACCAGGTACTGCACCTGTATCTATGGCACCATTTCGGATGGCACCAACTGAACTTAGAGAGTTGAAGGAGCAAATTGATGGTTTACTTGAGCAGGGGTTCATTAGACCTAGTACTTCTCCTTGGGGTGCACCTGTGGTGTTTGCGAAGAAGAAGGATGGTTCACTAAGGTTGTGTGTGGATTATCGGCAGTTGAACAAGGTGACGATTAAGAATAGGTACCCTTTACCTAGGATTGATGACTTGTTTGACCAGCTTAAGAAAGCTACTGTATTCTCGAAGATTGATTTGAGATCTGGATATCACCAGTTGAGGGTGAAGGACGAGGATATTCCTAAGACTGCTTTTAGGACCAGGTATGGACACTTTGAGTTTGTTGTCATGCCTTTTGGTCTAACCAATGCACCTGCTGCATTTATGGACTTGATGAACCGTATGTTCAGTCCGTACTTGGATAAGTTCGTGGTAGTGTTCGTGGATGATATTTTGGTTTATTCCAAGACGTTGGAAGATCATGATAGGCATCTGCGGATTGTACTACAGATTTTGAGAGAAAAGGAGTTGTTTGCGAAATTCGAGAAGTGCGAATTTTGGCAAAGAGAAGTTAAGTTCCTTGGTCATGTGGTTTCGAAGGATGGAGTCTCTGTGGATCCTTCTAAGGTGGAAGCAGTGATGAACTGGGGCCAACCCACTACAGTTACTGAGGTACGTAGTTTTCTGGGTTTGGCAGGTTATTATCGGAGATTCATTGAAGGATTTGCTAGTATTGCTTCAGCTTTGACCAAGTCGACCAGGAAGGATGTTCAGTTTGTGTGGACTGAGAAATGTGAGCGAGCATTCAATGAGTTGAAGAGAAGATTGACCACAGCCCCAGTGTTGACTATTCCCACAAGCGGTGGTGGTTTAGTCATCTATAGTGATGCATCTCATCAGGGTTTGGGGTGTGTGTTGATGCAGCATGGTGGTGTTGTCGCTTATGGCTCTAGATAGTTGAAGGTACATGAGCGTAGTTACCCCACTCATGATTTGGAGTTGGCTGCAGTTGTTTTTGCCTTGAAGATTTGGAGGCATTACTTGTATGGAGAGAAGTTCGAACTCTTTTCGGATCATAAGAGTTTGAAGTATCTGTTCTCTCAGAAGGAGTTGAACATGAGACAGAGAAGGTGGATGGAGCTCATAAAGGACTATGATTTCACCTTGGAGTATCATCCAGGAAAGGCCAATGTGGTGGCGGATGCTTTGAGTAGGAAGCCCAGAGGTATTGTTGCTTCTGTTATGGTCCAGGAGTGGCTTATGTTGGAGACTGCATCTGAATTTGACCTTGTACAACCAAGAGTTGAGAATGGGAGTTTCCTTGGAAGTATCACGGTACAGCCTACCCTGATTTCTAAGATTATTCAGGGTCAAGCGCAGGATGTGTTCTCACGTGCAAGGCTGGCAGAGTTAGTTGCAGATTTGATTGATGATTGTCCTTCTGAGTGGGCAGTTGGATCCGATGGTGGTTTGAGGTTGAGATCGAGGTTGTGTGTTCCGGATTGTGATGAACTCAAGGGGGAGATCCTTCGGGAAGCACATCGATCTAGATACATTGTACACCCTGGAAATACTAAGATGTATCGGGATTTGCGAAGGCAATTCTGGTGGAATGGGATGAAGAAGGACGTGGCAGAGTATGTTTCCAAGTGTCTTACTTGCCAACGTGTGAAGGCTGAGCATCAGAGACCTGCAGGTATGTTGAAGCCATTACCTATTCCCGTGTGGAAATGGGAGCAGATCTCAATGGATTTTGTCACTGGACTGCCTAGGTCCAAACGGAACAAACGGAATCACGATGCAGTGTGGGTGATCGTGGACCGTTTGACGAAGTCGGCGCACTTCCTACCTGTGTCAATGACGTATTCGATTGACAAGTTATGCGAGCTTTACATCGAGGTGATCGTGAAACTTCATGGAGTGCCTGTGTCGATTGTTTCTGATCGTGATGCTCGGTTTACTTCAAAATTTTGGAGCGGTTTCTAAAAGGCCATGGGAACTAATTTAGATATGAGTACGGCATTTCACCCTCAGACTGATGGGCAGACTGAGCGAGTGAATCAGGTGTTGGAGGATATGTTGAGAGCCTGTGTGTTGGACTTCAAGGGAAGTTGGGAGGATCATCTGCCGTTGATTGAATTCTCCTACAACAACAGTTATCACTCCAGTATTGGCATGGCACCATATGAGGCCCTGTATGGTAGGCCATGTAGATCTCCGATCTGCTGGGCAGAAGCGGGAGATAAAGTGTTATTGGGTCCTGAGATTGTGCAGGAGACCACTGAAAAGATTTCAGTTATCAGGGACAGGATTCGAACAACACAGAGTAGACAGAAGAGTTATGCAGATTTGAAAAGGAGACATGTTGAATTTAATGAGGGTGATCATGTGTTCTTGAAGGTCTCACCCATGAAGGGTGTGGTGAGATTTGGCAAGAAAGGGAAGTTATCACCAAGGTTTGTGGGACCTTTTGAAATTCTGGAAAGGGTAGGAGATTTGGCTTATAGGCTTGCCTTACCTCCTAGTATGTCTGGTGTGCATAATGTGTTCCATGTGTCTATGTTGAGGAAGTATGTCCAGGATGTGTCACATGTGATCGATTATGGCCCGATTGAGGTGCATGCGGATACGACCTTTGTTGTTGAACCTGTTCGTATTCTGGATAGGTCAACAAAGCAACTTCGAAGGAAGGAAGTTGACTTGGTCAAGGTATTGTGGAGTCACCATGACGAGGGTGATGCTTCTTGGGAGTTGGAGTCGGATATGAGAGCGAAGTACCCACAGTTGTTTGTTGATGAGCAAGCGTGAATTTCGGGACGAAATTCCTTTAAGGAGGGTAGAATGTGATGACCTGGATTTCTGTTATTTAATTTTGGTAATTAATAATGGACCAGTTGTACGAATAATTGTTATTGTGCTTTATTCGTAGATTGTATGTGAAGTGGAATGGTTTTCGTCCGTATAATTATTTGAATTTCACAGTTTAGGGGGTCGTGTGAAGGTTGACTTTTTGTACGTTGGGATTCTCGGGAAACTTCATTCACGAAAGTTGTAGAGCGCGTCGATACGAGTTCGTGGACATGCGGAACGCGGGAATCGGAGTTTGTATGAGAAAGTTATGGCTAGCGGAAGAAGTTTCCGTTTTAGTATAAATAGAGGAAAATCATAAATTATTTTCATAAATTCCATTTCCTTTTCCGGAAGCCCTCTCCTCTCTCTCTCTTCTATCTCGGTCGGCCTCTTCAGAAACGAAAATATCCTGCTGACCCGACCCGAACCCGGTGTTCCGACCCGGCCGGAACTCCATTCTCCGGCGACCTCTACCGGCGAAACTTGCACAGAACGACTCGCCTTCTTGCTCCGGTCGTCTCTGTGGTGACCTCGAGCGACGATTTTCGGTGGAGGAAGCGCAGCAAGGCGGTGCAGTTCGTGGTTTTTCAACCCGACCGGAAAACGCAGCTCCGACGTCGGTGAGGCTTCAGGCCAATCTTGGGGAGTTCGCAGCAGCCTCCTTGTGCGATCTTTGGTGGTTGTTTGGAAGGATTTACGTGAAAACTCGATCAACTCAGTTGGGATTACTGTTCACGGCTTGTGAGGTAGTTTTCGATCCCTTATGGTTGTTTTCTGACTTCGAGCTAGTTATGAGATTTCACAAGCATGCTTAGATGAAGCTTTTTGATGTTGAGAGTTTTGTGAAATATTGAGTTTTGGCCGGCGGCGGTGCGCCTCCGTCTGTGGCGGCGTTTCGGCGGTGTTCCGGCCATGTATGAGACAGTTTCTGGTATTATATGTCTTCTACTCGTTGATACGAGCGTTTCGATATATAATATGCAAGTTTTGGAGTTCGAATGAATTTGTTATGATTTTTATCGTTTCATATCGATGAATTTATTCGATCCGTGAGGATTTGAGTATCCGATTGACTTGTGGTTTGGACACATCGATCATGGAAGTGTTCCGGTGACCTTGGGAGGTCTCGGATGTGGTTTTGCCTCGATTGGCGCCACTTTGGGGATTTTAGTCCAAAACAGGGGTTTCAGATTTAAATCAAATGTGAATCGTTACTAAGTGGATACCGTTGTGATTAGGTACTTGACGAAGTATTTGGACGGTTAATTGGCGGATTGACCGTTTTGTTCTTGGTTGAAGACGCAGCGGGAATTCAAGGTGAGTAAATCTCACAAGGATCTTTATGAACAGAAGTACCATTATTGTTTTGGCGTTAATTATTTAACTGCAAACTATAGTTGGTATTAGTAGGCATTCCTGAGCGAATGACTACATATATATATATTTACGTGAAATATATATATTCTTGTGGATGGTATTTGATGAATAATATGCATGATGATGCTTATATTATTGTTGAATATGACCTTTCATGGAAACAATATTGTGGAAAAAGATGTTTTCTATTGTTGAAATGTATTGATGTTTGATGTTACATTTTTGAGTCAAGCGTGACTCATTTAAATGTATTGGTCTTTGTACCAAGAGTCATAGATGGTGAGCAGGGATAAGGAAAGCCGAGATTAGATGTTAGTAACGTTTTAGGTCAGGTGTGACTTACTTAACGTTCAACTTTGAGACCGGACGGGGTCTGAAGGTCATAGGTCACAGATGGTGACAGGTTGCAGATGGTGACCTTGATGTTTGATTTCATGATCAGACGGTGTCTGAAATCATATGTCACAGATGGTGACAGGTCGCAGATGGTGACCAAGGCAGGAAATTGGTAATCACGTCCTTGGTAGGACGAGTGATTACGATTTCAATAGAGTGCTAGTCTGTCAGTCATGATAGCTTATGGGAGTGACGGTCGAGGTTGCTGGAGACTCATAGGTATGTAGTTTAAAGGAGAGTTCCGATGGTATTCTTCTTTAATTGTCTAGATGAGACATAAATTGCTACTTGATGGTTAAGTTAGCAAATAGAACATTGTCACGGCGGTGACTCATGTTGTCCTTTCTGTGGAAAGGATATGGAATGTTAGAAGGAATCATGGATGCATGAGTTCCTTAAGTAGATTGATGTGAGTTGTTGATTGATGTTCATGAGTTACTCATACGGGCTTGCAGAAGCTTACCGGGTTTGTTGTTTGGCAACCCCGGTGCACCATTCAAACGGTGTAGGGGTTAATCCTGCAGGTCAGGAAAATCGTGGCTGAAGCTGAGGTAGCTTGTTGGCAGCAGAACGGGTAGGAAGCAAATTTTGTTGGTTTTGCCAGTGTATGACTTCCGCTATGTAGTAAGCTCTGAGGAGCATTTACGTTTTATTTTGTGATGACAATTTAATTCGTAAACTTGTGTAATATATAACTCTGTGGGCGAGTGTATATTAATTTGGATTGTTTCAGGGCATCAGTATATACTTGTTTTAAGGGAAAGATGTTCCAGGTATTTGTATTGATGACTGAACGTTCACGCATGTATAATTATGGGATTATATATATATCGATTTTTATTTTGTTAAAAATCAGGGGCGTGACAATGCTAGTCCATTCTATTTTCTTCGAAACAAGGAACATGGGCTGCCCACTGATCGGTCTACCCCATTGTTGATGAACTATCTCATGACAACCCTCATGATGCAGCCATAATGATTCAAACTTGAATCAATGGTAGCTAATCCTCCGACTAATAGGGACTGAACTGATAGAGAGAATGTTAATGCTCAAAGTTCGGCGGTAGCCAAACCTTCGTTTAACGCTGGTCCGATAGGCGGACCACTACTCTGTGGACTTGGTGATCTTCGCTAGCTGTCACATGAAAGACAGGGCGTCAGAGGGAGACCGCGTTGGGCGGTCTTCACTTCTCCCATGCCTAAGTCAGTCAATACATATAGGCAGCATAACAATAAATGAGTATTAAATGCGTAATTAATGAGGAGAGAGGAGAGAACCTTTTATAGGTGAGGAGGAGGCTGATCTTCTCCTTGTTTTCGATGTGGGACTGATGTGCTTCAGTCCCCAGCTTCAGGAGCTTCTGATGTTATCTTGGCACGGCGCGTGGCGGCGCGTCGGCGGTGATCTGGGGGTGATCCGAGGCTCAGGCTGTAGCTCGCCTGGCTGTGTATCCGTAGATTATTCCTTTGGCGGGAATTAGTACCTCTGGCGGTACAATGAGCGTAGCCCATTATAGCTAATTATGCTTGTAAATGTACATGTATGTACAGAGAAAAATCGGTATATGATCCGATTTGCTAGGAGGCAAATGTTGCACCCGAGAATGAGAAAAAGTGTCCGACCAAGCTGTCGTAGCCACCACCCTATCTAGCCTAACTTTCGTCTCTGAATCACTCCATGTATATGGGCACCCATAAAACCCCAGGTTGACTAGTTCCGCGTACCCCAATGCATCTCGGAAACCTCTCATCTGATTCTCCAACTTTGGTCTACCGTCCAACTTTTCCGATGCCAGCAAGATCTCATTAAAGCCACCCAGTACAACCCATGGCAGGCTATCCTCATCACTCAAAGCCTTCAAAAGATCCCAGGATGCCTGGCGGTCCGCCGCATTAGGGTTACCGTAAAACCCTGTGAACCGCCAACGAACAAACCCTACACCCTCGTCCACCACCACGTCAATAAACCGGGCCGTAGATGGCTGTCGGACTGAAACTCGCAGATCATCATTCCAAAAAAGTCCCAGACCCCCTGCTTGTCCAACACTCATCACCCCCTCCGCATGAGCGAACCCTAGGTTACGTCGTAGTCTATCAAACTCCGCTTCATCTTTGATTTTGGTTTAGATTGGGAAAACCAGTTTTGGTTTGTGCTGTGAAATCAGAATCTTCAAAGCACGCCGTGTAGAAGGATTACAAATCCCTCGACAATTCCAGAACATCACGTCCATGGCCGTACGACGCCGATCAGGTCAAGGAAACCTAGGTTTCCAACCTCTACCCTAGCTCCGAGAAACCAGGTTTAACTTAACATGCACCATTTTTAACTTTGACTTATCAATAACTTGAAACAACTCATTTAGACTGTTTAGATTTTCTAAATAACTTGAACCAACTCATTTACTTTTCCATTAAATGACTTCAAAGTTTTGAATGGTTTATTTGGCATGCCTAAGTTTCTAATGGAGCACATCGTACACATCACTATTATGTATGTTAATGTGTTAATAAACTACAACACATTAAGTAATGGGACAATTAATTAAGCTTCAATAATTACTATATTACCGTATGTTTCATGCAGTCATGATCACCTGGTCACCTACTGACCAAATATTATTTGGTCAGTCACCGTTCGATTGACATCGGACGGTTGACAGCTAAGTGATGAAATCTGAGATGAGAGCTGTCAACCGTCTGATCTCAATCGAACGGTGACTGACCAAATATCATTTGGTCAGTAGGTGACCATGTGAACGGGGCCGATGTTTCATGAAGCTGAATTAGATTAATGTATTGATACGTTAATATATTGTATACTCTGTTTAATTACTAATTAATACACAATTATATGTATATGAAAAATGGGGCACTAAACATTTTATATTGCTTCGATTTGCAGATGCCAGTTACTTAACAAACGGGTACTTGGACATGCACCGTAATAGACTGGATACCAGGCATGCATGAAAGATATCCGTTTGAAGGATATCCCAACCTTCATCAGAACCACAGACCCAAACGACAACATGATCGATTTCTTTCTTCACGAAACCGAACGAACAGCTAAGAAAGCCTCCGCCATCATCTTGAACACATTCGACGACATAGAACACGACGTCCTCGAAGCACTCTCGACCCTCCTACCGCCAGTCTACTCCATCGGACCCCTAAACCTACAAGTCAACCAAATCCCACCCGACAGTGAGTCGCAGACCTTTGGGTCGAATCTCTGGAAGGAAGAGACAGAGGTTCTGGAATGGCTGGACTCTAAAGAGCCCGACTCTGTCGTCTTCGTCAACTTCGGAAGCATCACAGTGATGACCCAAACTCAGCTGATCGAGTTCGCTTGGGGGCTTGCAAACAGCAAGAAGACGTTTCTCGGGGTGATCAGGCCTAACATAGTTAGGGAAGCGTCGACTGTGGTGCCGGCAGAGTTTGTAGAGGAGACGAGAGAAATAAGTATGTTGGTCAGTTGGTGTCCTCAGGACCAAGTCCTGAGCCACCCAGCGATCGGAGGGTTCTTGACTCACAGCGGGTGGAACTCGACGGTCAAGAGTGTCTGCGGCGGAGTGTCGATGATCTGCTGGCCTTTCTTCGCCGAGCAACAGACGAACTGCAGGTACTGTTGCAAAGAGTGGGGAATAGGGATGGAGATTGAGGGCGATCCTAAGAGAGATTATATAGAAGGGCTTGTGAGGAAGTTGATGGAGGGAGAAGAAGGGAAAGTGGTGAAGAAGAAAGCCCTGGAATGGAAGAGGTTGGCGATGGAGGCCGCCACTGGTCCTGAGGGTTCGTCTTTTGTGAACTTGGACAAGAAGGTCAACCAGGTTCTTCTAGCTCCCAGGAAATAATTAGTGAGGATTTGAAAAAACAAACTAGTTTGTTGATTGCTTTAGTTGCATTATTTGGACTGTATCAGCTATTTTTTCTTTTGGTCTGATGGCACTGTATCAGCTGGTTCCTTCGTTGTAATAATATTTATTAATTTCAATGTGTTTATTTCAAATTAAGTTTGATTTGAAGTGAGAGATGACTTGTGATCTTGTTCTTTACTGGTGCTTTTGACTTGTTTGACATCTACATTGCACAGACGGGTCCTTCTTGCGTTTATCAACAACTAGCTTTTTTTTTTTTTTTCTCTCTTGATAGAATTATCAACTGCTAGCTTGTCGTGTTAATTTTGAATACAAAATTATACTTATGACCATATGACTATCTCAATGTAGGCATGCAGCAATACTGAGTAGAACTGATCGAGTCATTAGACCTGATGGCTTGTCAATTAACTTTATTTCGAAATAAATCTACAAGGCCGGGATATCATTCCCACCATTTATAGGATTATAGAAGGAATTGGTGTTGTGGATTCAAAAAAAGATAGTTTAACCTTATATTGTAAAACAAATTAAGGGTAAAAGAATTTGAATATCTAAATATAAATTATAAATAATGATGGCTAGGGTTAGCTTTCTTCGATCTCGGGGGCTCGTCTATAGCTGTTTAGCGGTGTATTGACACTGAGCTTGAAGATCGCGCACGACGTTGATCCTTGTGAGTCGTCTTTAATTGCAACTGAAAGGCAACGATATCACGTCTGGTAAAGGTGGAAGGTGGGCGGTTGATCTAGTTGGTTCCACTCCTTAGTAAGGAATGCTGATATGCTAAAAACTAGCACTCAACGTAATCCTACAGAAGATTGTCGGATGGTAGTATAGGATAAGCATGAATCATTCATAGCTAGAGATTGAGGGTACTGCTACTTAATCACGAAACAAATTAACTAAAATGGAAAATAAATAAACGAAAATAGAAGGAGAGAGAAGAAGAAGAAAACGCAAACACAGGGGGGTTTTAGGTTTTAAAAACACAAATGATAAAATAACTAGCCTTCCTGCACACACGTACACGTGTGCGGAAGGACTGCACTCGCGCGTACAAATTAGCAATTTCTAAGAGGTACAATTTGCGTGTTCAAAAAATTGTTATTTTGCCATGTGTGTTAGAAAGACCACACTTGTGCTTGCGGTGATTTTTTTTTCTTTCTTTTTTTCATTAACCATTGCTCTACTTTGCAACATTCAAAACATTTACCATACAATTTGTGTCCGGATCAACTTTTGGGAATGCTATACCATCGTCATGCTTTACTTTCATCCAAAGACATGCAAAATGAGTGTTTCAACAAAATGAGAAGACGTAGTTTTTGCCAAGGATTTCATTGAGTTTGAAACAAAAATAGGAGGGGAAAAAAAAGAAGCTTTTGTCAAGTCAAGTAATTCTAGCATTCACCGAGAGGGGCTAACCGAATGACCCCAATTCAATTTGCAAATAATCAAATCAATTTACAAAAAAAAACCTTATGAAGATTAATCAATTCAACATACCTATCAATTTGTAAACCTTATGAAAAAAAAAATAGAGGATTTAAATTTTATATGCTACTACCTATTTTGTGAAGATTCCTATTGTCCACAAAGTTTGTTGATTGAAAAATATGGATATATTGTTATGGTTTTCCTCAATAGATAAATGGTTATTACATGAGGACATAAATTATTTGTAGCATAAGCTAGAAACTGTTTATTGTTTAGTTGCTACACTTAACACTACCATCTAAACCTGCACAGACAATCTACATTTTCACTATGTCATGTAAGTAGCTGCAGCCATTTGAGCAGCATGTCTTTCTATTCTTCTCTTTTCTTATGCTCAATACATTCTCTTAGGAATGAACAGTCCAAGTTTCTCGTTACCCTTGCGAATGATGAACCGATTACCAAGCCAGGAAACACATGCCGGATACGAATTAGAAATCTCTCCTTTATGTTTCTCCTACATGTCCCCTGTTAGCAGCATGGAAACAAAACTATGAGATTCTATCGTTTGAGTTCTTTCTATATTATCATTATTATGTACATGCAGCGATTAATAAAGATGTATGCAATGGAGATTACAACCTAGACAGAAACATCAACATGACACAACTATCGAAAGAGGAAATAAACCAACAATACATTGCAAGACACAAATTGTATCTAAGTTGGCCAAAATTAGTCTGTTTGCCTGCTTATTTTGCAATATTTATTAGTAAAGACACACACAGGCTATAGGTAGCTTAACCCAAGTGTGCTAGACATTTTAGATAATTAACTTGGCCAAATAACCAAAATCACCTGCTTTGCAAATATAGTCGCATCAAACATAACAAATGTCATGTAAGTATGTTAGTATAGATTTTATTGTATATTGGCATTCCTAATACAAAACCTAGAGTCTTAGGTCTAAGTTAGAAGTGTGCCAATCATTGGAGTGAAGACCTAGTCGAATAAAAAAAAAGACTCACTGCTTCCGTTGACTCCTCAAGGTACTTCACAGGTAATTGCATATGCATCTCATACGTTTTGTGTCTTTATGCATACTGGGATTGATGCATGTGTTGCAATCCCGGTTAGGTCAGAATATGTGAGTTGGTCTGTGTTCGATTTCTTTAGTTAGAAGATCTTTTGTGCATTATTGCTGTCAGTCATTAAGTTGTAAAAGGATATTTATTCTACATGATTTGTTCAGTTAAGTCTATCTTTTTCATTAGGGATAAAATCATGTTTATTTGTAGAATATCTTTTTAGAATATGTCCCTTCCATATAAGGAGTCAATTAGGTTTTGGTGTCTTTATTGTCCAAAGTTTTAGGGGGAGTCTGCATATTATAAACAGCAATAAAATGCATTCATTGTGGGGGCCTTTGATGGGAAAAAGATTGTATTCATCCATTGTGATTTAGAAAAAGGCGTCATTCATCTTTGAATAGTGATGTGCTTCAAATCGTATCAGTAATCTACTTGTTCCATGTTAAAGTAGATTGGTGAGTCAAACACTTTTTCATTTATCAATCATATACTGCATATCAAGTACTCTCGAGGTCAGTTGGAGTTGTTGATGTGCAAAGAAGGTTGAAGGTCGAGGTCAGTACCTATCAATCCTACCAATGAGAGCAGTTCATCAGTGGAGAAGATTTACGAAGACGTGATCATACAGCCTTCTAGAATGTGTCTAGTAAGTATAGCCGAGGTCAGTGCTATTGGTTGTTTGTAAGAGAACTCGTATCTTTCCATTAAGTGAATTGGTTTTCACTAGGGCTTTAGAGAGTTAAGGCCCCGCAGTTGTTTTCCTCATTTTGAGGTTTTTACTGCGCAAACAATTTTGGTGTCTCTTGATCGCTGTGTGATTTGTTTACCTTTCTTTTATGCACTTTATCTACACTGCTATATTCAGGGATTCATATCTGTGTTTCAATCCTTTAACGTTTCTTGCTGGAGTTTTTTGAATTAAGGAAAAGTTGTGGTTTCTGTAGGGAAAGCCTATTTACCCTCCTCTAGGCTTTTAGTTTCATCCCAATATTTTCAATTGGCATCAGAGCGGGTTACTAAGGTTTCTTAGTAAGATTCGTGGGAGGGATGGAACGAGATCGAGCCTTGGGTTCAATTAACAGTCCACCTTGGTTTGATGGGGAAGATTATTCCCAATGGAAAATTATGATGAGAGCATTTTTGTACTCTCAAGATGAAAATATGTGGAAGATTGTTGAGACAGGGTGGGTTCATCCAACCAAACCTGAAAATTCTAAGGCTACTGAGTCTTCGGGGGCCAAAATGATTCCTAAACCAAGGGAAGAGTGGAGTACGGAAGAGGTCCGTGATTGTAATCATGATTTTAAGGCTAGGAATAGTTTATTCACTGCCTTATCAAAAAAGGAAAGGGTTAGGATTAGTCATTGTGAGACTGCCAAGAAAGCTTGGGATCTTCTCCAGGTTACTTATGAGGGCAACAAGAGAGTTAGAGCACAAAAGCTTCAGAGGTTGGTCTTAGAATTTGAGAACATGACAATGGGGAACGATGAGTCAGTTGATGACTTTCATGCTAGACTTATCAATGTGACAAGTCAGTGTCATAGCTTAGGTGACCCATTTGAAGAACATCGTATTGTTAAGAAGTTCCTTAGATCTCTTCCACCTAGCTTTCAGTCCAAGCAAACAGCCATAGAGGAAGCTCAGGATATTGACACCTATTCTCTAGATGAACTTGTAGGCAATCTCAAAACATTTGAGATGAGAATTAAACCAGAAAAAAAGGTGAAAAATATAGCGTTTAACTCTGTCAAAAAGGAAGAAGATGTTGAGGTTAGCACTGAAGATTTGGATTACTTGACAAAACAGTTCAAGAAATTCTTTAAGTCTAGGAACTCCTCTGGTCAAGGGTCAAAAAGTGTTTCTGAGTCTAATTCAAAACAAGGTCAAGCTTCTGACAACTCCTATGGGAGGAACTCCAAAAATAGTAAATATCCCCAAAAGAAAAAATTTAATGAAAAACCTAAATGTTTTGAGTGTGGTGGGATTGGTCATTTAGCGATTGATTGTGGAAACAAAAGGTACAACTCACGTGTGGGTAAAGCCTTAAGGTCCACTTGGAGTGATAGTGAGTCTGATACTCACTCTGAAAATGAAGAAGAGAACATTGCACTTACCTCAACTCTTCATAATGAATCATCTGATGAATCAGACGATGAGGAGCATTCAGATAAAGCGATGAATGGTAAGTACAAGGAGCTTTATGAAGCCTCAAGACAAATCCTTAAGAAAAATGAAAAATTGAGTGAAGAGATTGTTTTGATTAAGAGAGAGAGAAAACGGAGGTTGAAGAGAGATTGGAGTCTAGCGTCAAAAAATGGGAGGTTGAAAGGTCTGACTTCGTTAGTCAAATCAAGGTTTTAGAAGAAAATTTGAATGCTCAGGCCACTCTTGCTGGCTCACTTGCTTCTGAAAAATTAAGCCTTGAACTTGAGTTGAAAGAGTCTCAGCAAAAGTTTTCTAAATTCTCAATTGGGTCAGACAAAGTGTCTAGAATGATTGGGATGGGAAAATCTGAAGGTGACAAAAAGGGCATAGGTTTTAGTTCTGGTGAGAGCTCTAAATCTTTGAAATTTGTAAAGAGTTCAGGTTTCCTTCAACCTGAAAATGTCAATGATAGAAGAGGCAGAGAGTTCAGTTCTAGTGAGCATGATAGACATTCAGGTTTAGCAAAGAATTATGTTCTTCCGCAACTTGGATATCATTCTTTGTCTAGAAAGTTCACCCCTATTTGTCACCATTGTGGAACTCCAGGTCACATCAGACCTAAGTGTAACTATCTTCGGAGAAATGCACAAAGGGTCTGGACTCCTAGAAAGAGTAATCAAAACCTCTCTCTGCAGACAAAGTTGAAAGAACACTTGAGAGAAATTGGCAGGATTGCTCACTTGGTTTCAATCCCAGCGTCCTGTATGCCTCAGATGAAACAAATTTGGAAAAGAAAAGAATCTCATCACCCTACGTTTTCTCGTACAGGTGATTGAACTTCCCTCTGTGTTTTTGGATAGGTAACATGATCGATTTTTTTTTAGTGTCCATGTAGTGTAGATGCATAAGTAAGTGATTTGTTGTTTATTTATTTATTTATTTTAGGATTGCATATAGGACTTCAATCCTGAACAGGACTACATCATGTCTTTTAAGTTTTGTTTTTCTTAAAGAGTCTTTTCTAGCTAGCATGAGTTGTATGCATTCTATTTTTGAAAAAAAAAAAAAAAAAGGTGTTGTTCATTAGTTCATCTTGCATTCATTTTTACTTTTTCTTGCATATAGCATTCGCATAGGGGGAGCTTGGTTCAAAGAAGTTTTAATGTTTCAATGGTGTATAATCCGCTGCACAATCTTGTTTGGTTATCCTTGTTTGATGGTCACTTGCTTGATGAAATTGGTTGCCATGATGTATTTTGTTGATCAATATTCATTGCTAACTAATTAGTTTTGTGTATCTTGGCTATGCTAATCTATACCATACTATGCTTCATGGGTGTTTTGTTTGTGAGTGTTGAAGTGATGCAGGTCCAACAAATGATAAATGACACTCAACTTGTAGATTAATCAGTCTCATGACCTTGTGAAGAAATCGATGATGAACAAGAGTTATAGAAATCAAGATCAAGAATGCCAGATAAGGGGACATGAAGAGGTCATAGATTACATGGTTATGAACAATTGGAGCAATGAGAGATTTTGGAGGAAGCAAATGGTCAAAATTTATATGGTCATCCTCCAGGGAAGTAAACTATCTTATCATCTTGTGTGATAATCTGAGTCTCATTGATATAATGATGTCTATAAGAATCCAGTTCAACATTCTTGCACAAAGCACATTGATATGAGAAAACATTTTATTTGTGACATGATTGAGAGAAATTTTCTGGAACTTGTGTTCGTGCCTTCCGAATATCAATTGATTGATCTTAGACAATGCTCGTGTTGAGTCACCTAGAAATGCTATTGGAGTGTGTTCTCAGGACTGATAGTCTGATACTCTCCCTCAATAGGTTCATCTGCATTTATAACTTCTGCATGTTCATTGTGTGCCTTCATTTAGATTAGACAAAAAAAAAAAAAAAAAAAAATTAGTTTCAGCAGAATGCAATTGTCTCTACTATGATTGCATGTGAGATTTCAATCCTGAAGTACTTGGTGGAAAATTGATCTTAGATTGAGATCGTTGATTCTTACTCTCCTTTTCGATCATGGGTCCAAGTTGCAGGGCACTATATGTTCTTCTTTCTACCTCAGGTTTTAGTCAAAGATTATGGCTGGTTCACTCTCCCACACTTTGCTATTCACTTGCACACTTAAGTCCTTTGTGGGGGTAACATCTTGTTCTAAGTGATCTGGGATTAGTCCTTCACCCACGGCGCATTTTTTGTTGTTAGTAATTCTATGCTCCTGTAATAAATATATATATATATATATATATTTATATATACTCATTGCAATATGGAGCTTGGCCAGGCTATTTCTAAAGTAAACAGGCCTCGGTCGTGACGAACGATATGAGGATTGGGCAGAAACAGGAATGGCTTGGTCTCCCGGTGGTTTATCTTGTTGCTCTTAATCGACTCGAGTTGATGTGTCCTTTGGAGTGTCCTTGTTACACTTAGTGCCCTAAAACCAACTGGTTTGGGAGCCACTGACATAAGGCTCGCTACATGAGTCGCAGCAAAAACAAAAAAAAAAATGGTGTGGAAGGCTTCAAAAGAAAATGTATGAGCCCACACGGTGATATAAGGAGGACTTGAGAAACGAAAAGTAGTGTTTGTCGGTGAACTCTAATTCTGGTTGATCCTAGGTTAAGTTGAAGCCCCATATTGACTTCTGATCACTTTACCACAAAGTTAAGAGGTGCTTTAGCCCCAGTTTGTGTCTAAATGCTTGTTGTTCAAGATTACTGTGTAGTGTTCCTTATGCTTGACCCATTGTTGTCTTTGAGAAGTCATCAAATCACTTTCTCTAAATGCTATGCTTTTTCTTCCCTCTCACTTCTGCGACTAATATTCTCACCTTATTGTGTGTTATCATGATCATGATCATTTTTTTTTTTCTTCATTCTGTCTAGATGAATCGATTAAGGGGGAGTATGAGTACTACTTGTTAATTTTCACGTTCTGGATGATTCAAAATGAGTGTTGGATGAATGTTGATTGCATCTATATATGAATTGGGAGTTTTGGTACGGTTTCATGCCTCTTAATCAACATGCCTGTTTAGGTTTCTTATGGCATCATTCTCTCATGCGATAGTATTGAATACGGTTCTTGTGGTTTATAGCTCAGAGTTTACTATATGAACTCCACCATGTTATTTTTTACCATCCATTGTTCATGGTCTTTCGCTGCATGAGGTGATGGTAATTCTATCTTGTTGGTGTCCTTTGTCATTCCTAGACAAAAAGGGGGAGAAGTTGGGCTAATTCTATGTGTTACATGCTTTTCACTGGTTTGTTTGTTAAAAGTGTTTCAGGAATGATCAATGGTGAATTGCATTGAAGAACATCAGTGGTGGATTTGATTGAAGTAGGAAGAGCATAGTTCAAGAGAGTTATTGTTGTCTCTTTGATGTGAGGTCTTTGACAATTGGTGGTTTGTATTAGTGTTTTGTATAGGAATGCCAAAGGGGGAGATTGTTAGTATAGATTTTATTGTATATTGGCATTCCTAATACAAAACCTAGAGTCTTAGGTCTAAGTTAGAAGTGTGCCAATCATTGGAGTGAAGACCTAGTCGAATAAAAAAAAAGACTCACTGCTTCCGTTGACTCCTCAAGGTACTTCACAGGTAATTGCATATGCATCTCATACGTTTTGTGTCTTTATGCATACTGGGATTGATGCATGTGTTGCAATCCCGGTTAGGTCAGAATATGTGAGTTGGTCTGTGTTCGATTTCTTTAGTTAGAAGATCTTTTGTGCATTATTGCTGTCAGTCATTAAGTTGTAAAAGGATATTTATTCTACATGATTTGTTCAGTTAAGTCTATCTTTTTCATTAGGGATAAAATCATGTTTATTTGTAGAATATCTTTTTAGAATATGTCCCTTCCATATAAGGAGTCAATTAGGTTTTGGTGTCTTTATTGTCCAAAGTTTTAGGGGGAGTCTGCATATTATAAACAGCAATAAAATGCATTCATTGTGGGGGTCTTTGATGGGAAAAAGATTGTATTCATCCATTGTGATTTAGAAAAAGGCGTCATTCATCTTTGAATAGTGATGTGCTTCAAATCGTATCAGTAATCTACTTGTTCCATGTTAAAGTAGATTGGTGAGTCAAACACTTTTTCATTTATCAATCATACACTGCATATCAAGTACTCTCGAGGTCAGTTGGAGTTGTTGATGTGCAAAGAAGGTTGAAGGTCGAGGTCAGTACCTATCAATCCTACCAATGAGAGCAGTTCATCAGTGGAGAAGATTTACGAAGACGTGATCATACAGCCTTCTAGAATGTGTCTGGTAAGTATAGCCGAGGTCAGTGCTATTGGTTGTTTGTAAGAGAACTCGTATCTTTCCATTAAGTGAATTGGTTTTCACTAGGGCTTTAGAGAGTTAAGGCCCCGCAGTTGTTTTCCTCATTTTGAGGTTTTTACTGCGCAAACAATTTTGGTGTCTCTTGATCGCTGTGTGATTGTGTTTACCTTTCTTTTATGCACTTTATCTACACTGCTATATTCAGGGATTCATATCTGTGTTTCAATCCTTTAACGTTTCTTGCTGGAGTTTTTTGAATTAAGGAAAAGTTGTGGTTTCTGTAGGGAAAGCCTATTTACCCCCCTCTAGGCTTTTTAGTTTCATCCCAATATTTTCAAAGTAGCTTAACCCCAAGTGTGCTAGACATTACCCTTATCTCAGCCCTCAACCTTCCCAAATATTCTGTAGATTGGACAGCAGCTCCTTTGATTTGGAAGATTCGTTCTTTGGCCGAGTCGTTTACCTCAATTACCTGGCTTTGGACCAGCAGAAAAGCCAACCAGGCAGCCGACTTTGTCGCAGCCTTGGCTTCCAGGAGGATGTGTCCTGTTGATTGGGTCTCCAATCCACCTTCCTCCTTTTTAGCTTTGTTGTCAGTTGATAGTTCTATCATCCTTTCCCAGGATTTTGTTCCTCCGGGTTTTGATGTTGGCTAGGTTCTGTTGTACTCTTGTTCTGTTTTTTTTTTAATATATGTTTTTATTCGTCAAAAAAAAAAAAAAAAAAAAAAAACATAACAAATGCAGTTAAAAATAAGTAGGGATCATAAAGTTAAGGCTATCACAGCTTACAAACTCCAGCTTTTCTCATTTATAAATTAAACTCCAAAGTAATTAAGCCAAAGTTCATTACAGAATAGGGCAGAAAGAGAAAGGGAACAATTTTTGTTACAATTCATCATTGAAATTTTTATTTGTTTGAGTCTTCCTTTCTCCCTTCCTTCACTCGCTGCAATCTGCATAGGAATAAGCAATATTAAGCTCTTTGATTAGATGTTAAAAATGAAGAGCCAACCAACGTCGGAGACACCAATAATCAGAAGTAGATAAGAACCCCATTTAGAAACCAAGAAGTAATTATGATGACTACTTCAAGAATATACAAAATGCAAGGTTGAACACCTTTTCTTGCGTATCTGAACCAAAAACACAAAACCCACAAACAATTATTAAACAGAAAAGAACAACTGCTTGGATGAGAATAAATTTATTCGGATCGTTTGCTCCGCAAAACCCGGACTGTTCTGCGTCTAGGGTTTCCACTTGCTTCTCGTCCGGTGACGCTCATGCCTGGCGTTGGCTCGCCTTGCTGGTAAGGAGCTGCTGCCGGATGGGATTGTGATACTATCTGCCTGGAAGCTTCAAGGAAAGGGTTTGGCTCGGGGCTAGATGGGTTTGGCGACGAGTCCCGAAGTCGTCTTCCGTGCGGTGGTTGTGTGCACAAGGATGGCGCGCCTCATCAAGGGACTTCCAGGTCCGGCGAGTCCATGGGATTGGGCGGCGGGGAAGGATCCGAGATCGGGGCACGATGTAGTGTAGCGGGTTTCGTTTCGGCGTGTCTCGGTGTGGGGCATCGCGGCTTAGGGTGTGGCGACAAGAATCGCGGCGGTGTGAGTCGGGACGTCGTTGGGTCGCCGCGGAGGGGACCACTGGCATTGCACCGGAACTGTGCTAGTCGCCATTCAGCGAGGAAGATGAAGTCTTGGGCTTGGGGAGTGCTATTCTCTGCTGGGCCTGAGTTTGGGCCTCTTTTCTTGGGTTGTCCTCTTCGGCAGAGTGATTTGGGCTGGGTTTTTCTGCCCTAGTCCTCTATTTTGTTTTTAGTTAGGCTAATTACAATAAATTTCCTTGTATTAAGAAGCTATGCATTTCCATGCACTCTATGTACCTCTAGCGCCTCTGGAGTAGTACCAAAGGAGGATCTCCGCTATCTCTACGTATTTGATTGTATAATAGGTATGTCTATTTCTATGTACCACTGTGGGTACTACCATTAACGATCTTGTTTGTCTATGCCCTTAAATGGCAGCGGGAGGGTATGTAATGACCTATTCTGGCTTGTAATGAATATATTTTCTCGCCCCGTGGGCCTATTCAAAAAAAAAAAAATACACTATTTTCTATCACTTCCTTGTCCATCTAATAACCCACAAACCGAGTTTGGTATGAGTTGCAGATATTAATTGACTCCGACGAACATGTTCGCACAGATTTTCACAAAAAATGAGGAGTCGGGTGACATTTCCGTCTCTCTTCTGTTTCTCTGAATGGAAGCAAAGATTCACATGACAATAATTTGTATTACCTCATCATTTACTGGTATCATTTCCCCAAACATTATCCCAGGAACCACTAGGAGCGGCCTTTGGTCCCTCAATGTAGTTTCGGTTCTCAGGTGCACCGCCGGGCCCAGAGAATGGAAGCCCATTGGGACCTGCTGGAGGTCCCATCTTGGGTTTTGTTCTGACTCCCAATGTCCTCAATACAAACCTACCTAGCTCTCCATAGAATGGACCAGAGCGATCAAAAAGCTGCAGCATAGTATAATCAAACAGTTAGCACTATTTAAGCATTTTATGATATATTTTAAATACTTGAAAAGGTATTGCAATGTTATGTCAACAAAACAAAGTAAGAAAATGAAAAACCTGTCAAATTGACCCCCATAAAATCGAGTCCAGGTTTTTTAAACTAATCTTTTGCAAGAAGGCAAAGAAGCTCATAAGAGGTCCTAAATTTGCATTGCCATTTTATCAACAAAGTAAGAAAGGAAGATGACAATCATTCTAAAGTAAAGTTTATTTTATTTTATCTTATTTTACCTTAACATGTGAAACTTTCAAAAATTTATACAGCCCTAAAAAATCATTCTAAGTTGTTGCCACAAGCATTTACCAGACAGTTTTCCTGAAACAATCACGAAGTGTTGATTTTACACTCAGACAAATGAAAAGATACAATGGCAGGTAAAAACCTGAAGTAGAGCGGTCATGAAAAAATGGAATGTCAGGGTGTATTGGTCTATCAGAATTGCAATCTGACCGAAAGTGTTTAGTGATTGTTTGAGGTTGTCACATTGATTTGAAATTGAGAATGGTATACACTTCTCTCCCTATCTCCATGATGTTTTCAGCATTATTATATTAAAACCAACAAATTCACATGCAGGCAGCAGTTTAATTTAGCAGCATTATGATAACAGTACTATCATAACACCTACTCAACAAATTTCGTTCTGAACTTCCAGGATTAACAATTTTTTTTGCAGAAAAACAAATTTGAGTAGCTCTTCCCTTGTTCTAAAAAAAGATTGCAAATACCTCTTATGCTGTCATCGGTTATGGAGTAGAGACGGCATTTGGACTTCTTAAAAATCTCAACTATCTGATAAGCCTTATGTTATATATTACCAGTCATTAGCTAACATCGGCAGCATTTTTAGAAGCGGAAAATAAAAGGAAATAAAGAAATTTCAAGAATAAATGGTCAAAATCTCAAACCAAAACATGCGGCAAAGATTTCAGATCAAGAGAATTATAACTTAATGCGTGAAAAGGACAGCACTGACTTAATTGGCTGCAATTGTTACTCACCTGCGGAAAGATCTGTCTTAGTCATAGCTTATTGAACCATCGATCTTGCAAAAAGGGCAGGCCTCTGATGAAAAAATAAATTTGAAAAGTCAGAGGAGGAAAGATATGCAATGAAACAACATTCAAAAGACTGCAGACGCTGAAGAGATACAAGATAGTAATCTACTGGCTTTTGTAACGTTTTGATAGAGATCTTGATTCCCAAGGGAATCTAGCCAAGGTAAACAAGGAAGATCTACCTACCTATTTTGAGATAAAAATTATAAAACTAAATAATTTATTTATTTTTTTTTCAGAAAGGTCAGAGTCTATTAGGATACAAATAACACTAGACCCTAATACAGACATGAATTGATATGCATGTCGAAATCAGATCCATGCTTGGATATGCAAGAGGTGGACGAAGGAGAAGAAAGACACAGGCAGCAAGCTGGTATTTGGAAGCCCTAATGGAATCTTGAGAACATGGTCAGAACTCCTATATAATTTGATGACTATGCATGTTTTGGTCACTTTCTACACTGGTCACTAGAAGTGTTGGATGTCTCGTAGAATGAGATAGATTCACACACTATCAACAAGACACGGAATCTATGCTCTTCTCCTCTTTCTCATACAGAAGAAACTAGCTAATTAGATGCATGATTCACATGACTTTAAGGATCCTCAGTTAATGTAGTTGTCCATATATACCTGCACCCTTGAGATGCCCTCCACACAAGACATGTCGGATCAAGCATAATACCAGAACCATACCATAACACATCACATTCAAGAATATGTGGCTCTTCCATTTTACTGTAGTTAGAGTGAAATTATATGCACATTCAGGCAATTGAAAAGATTTCAATATCTTTTTTTTTTTTCGGTCAGATCGTAATGGAACGATGGGATATTGATAAATTGAACAGGTCATGGAAACACAGAAAGCGTGATGTTTTTTAAATTTTCAATGACAAAAAGTACACTTTTCTGGAAAAATAAAACATCTCAGTGAGAACAGAAACAAAGATACATGTGCTTTTAAGCCTAGAAGTGAGCATTAATCATTGGCAAACATTACATTACTGATGAGTAGTTAGTTCTCCCCCAGTTTCCCAATCAAGGATGTAAGTTGTTAGTCTCTCGTGGGTTAGGGGGAACAGCACTTTGGCTTCTTCAAAATTTTAAATATTCGACTCATATCAAGTGACATATTACCAGCCTAATACCTAGCGTTGAAGAAACTGAATCAGGAGAACTGACCGTATGAATGACTTTGACCGGCAGAAAAAGATAAAAAG
Source organism: Rosa rugosa (assembly GCF_958449725.1). NCBI lineage: Eukaryota > Viridiplantae > Streptophyta > Magnoliopsida > Rosales > Rosaceae > Rosa > Rosa rugosa. The sequence continues at coordinate 14,148,542 of NC_084823.1, forward strand.
ACAATGAATGACAATTAGCTAATGGAAAATTTCAAAAAAAAAAGGTACTAATAGAATTTGAGTTATGATGTTTAGAGGTTGAACATTAGATTATAAGAACCAATTCACAGCAGAAAATTTTAAAGTTGATTACCTCCGAAGCAAAGTCCCATTCTTCAGAGGGAGATCTGCTCTCTGCAACACCAAGACAAGAAAAACTATGATAAAAATAAAACCCAAAAAGATCAACATAATTTTAGCTTTCATGAACAAGAATGTCAAGACGATAGTTTCAAATATGAGGAAGCAACAGTGACATTTGGAACCTTACTAACACAACAATACTTTGCCTTCAGCATGCACTACAGGCCTTGGACACATGACCGGCAAGAATTTAAGGATCTTCAGTTAATATAATTTTCTATACATTCAACAATAAGGATCTTCACTGCACCACTGAAACACCCGGCATACAAGACATTGGATCAAGCACAAAACCGAATGCATAGCATGACACATTACATTCAACAATAATGGCTCATCCTTTTAATGTAGAATGAAAATATGCAGAACCAGACTGTGGAATCATGAGTACTATTGATAAATTGAAGAGGTACTGGGCAATCACTCAATGGTATTGGACAATCACACAAAAAGCTAAATATAGGATCGATGTGAAAAAGCAATCCACCCTTTTCTGCAAAAATCAGTATTTTAATGAGAATATGTAATACCCCGAAAAATCCAAATTAAATTCCATGGATTTTTAGAAATGATTTCACGATAGTAGGAGCGAGTACGAAGCTTGGAGAAGTTGTGGAATTAGTTCGAACGATTTTATTTTCGAAATCGAACGTTATTTAGGGGCTCGTGGAAATTGACTTTTTATACATACGGAATTTGGGAAAACTTCCTGCATGAAAGTTGTAGGGCTCGTCGATACGATCTCGTGCATATGTGGAACACAATATTCGGAGTTCGTATGAATAAGTTATGAATATTTGAAATTTGGGAATTTTCTATAAATAGGAAAAATTTCTGATTTTTTCATTAAGGACGAAAAAATCTAATTTTTGCTAAACAGTCCCCGAAACCCTCCGTTCTCTCTCCTCTCCCACGCGGCCGAACCGCTCGACCAGACCCGGCCGAACGGCCCTCCTCCGGCGTCCTCCAGCCCCGGACCCGGACACCACCGTGATCGCCGCTCCACGCCCAGACGCCCTCCGGTGTGGTCTTGACCCGCCGCTGCCCCGAAAGCTGGATCGAAGACACCCAGACGAGGGAAACCGACCCGGCCGGAAAACGTCGACGCCGGCGTTGCACGGGCCGATCCTTCCCATTTTCGTGATCTCCTCTTCCCCCTGATCATCCCCATGTAAGTCTTTCATCACGATTTTGAGTGTAGACCGCTAGATCAAGGTTTGACTTTTTGAACGCCTCTGATTCAATCTAGGATCCGATCGTGCGGCCGAGATTAATCCAACTTCAACGCTTGATCTAGGACGATCTAGGCCGAACCAGGCTTAGCTCCAGGTATGAAAGTTGATCACCCTTTCATTTTGAAGAAGTTTGTAGTTGACGACTTTTGCATCAGAGGTGGTTGACCTTCGTTGACCGCCGCGTTGACCACCGTCTGACCTCCGCTTGTGGCGGCGGGTCGGACCTTATTTTGAGTTTATATTATCTGGACGATGATCTACGCATCCATACGAGCGTTTTGATATATTACAAGGTTATTTTAGAAAATGTGGATAAATAATGGATTTACGTTTTGACGTTACTATTTAACGTTTTTACGGTTTATCTTCGGTTTACGATCTGCGAAGATCTGACCATCGGTTTTACTTCAAATTATAACATGTTGATCGTATGACTGTCCCGATGACTTTGTGTGGTCATGGGCGAAGATCCGACCGTTGGATCTTCGTATAAATGCAAAACAGTGATTAGGGAGGCGATTCGTGAGAATCCGTCCGTCGGATTTTCGTATAAATTTGTGAAGATGATAGTAAGGACGATTCAGGAAGATCTGACCGTTGGATCTTCGTGATGATTTTTGGAGGGTGATCCTAAGGGCGATCCGTGAGGATCCGACCGTTGGATCATCATTTAATTTCGATCCGACCGTTGGATTGTCGTTTGAGTATGTTTTTGAGTTGTTGGCTAAGTTAAGGTCATGTTTGACTAGGTGATTGACGGTCTTCCTTGGGTGAGCGGTTTCGGTGTGTATTGTGTTGAATTGAAGACGCAGCGGGAATATCGAGGTGAGTAAATCGCACATGGTTCATTCACGAACCGAAATTCGGTGATTTTATTTAATTGAGAAATTGTGGAAATTGTTTTATGAAAATAAATATTTGTTTTAAATTATATGGACTTGATCGACTACGGTCCATAGGTAAGTAAAATGTATTTAACTATAAAAAAATGAATTTCTAGATTTTATTGCATGTGAACTATAGTTGGTATTAGTGGTCACTCTTGTGTGGGTGACTACATATATATATATTTACGTGGAATATATATTGGATGGTGTGATTTACTGAGTTATATTTTGAGCATTACCCTTTGGAATATGTGATTTATCTTAGATGTTGTGTTGTCTATGATAATGGGTAATTGAGTAAAGTGCGATAGTTGAGTCGTTGAGATGAATTAAATGAGGAGTCGAGTGAATTGAGAAAAGCAGTCATTCGTAAAGTGAACCTTGGCCCAGGTGACACTTTACGATACAGTTAGAGCTCTAGTCTGTCTGCCATCATACTGCTTGGGGGATAAACGAGTTATCATATGCCCTTGGGTATGACATCACATACTGAATGGGATGATTAATATAATTAATCATAAGCCTGTAAGTATGATATACTGAATGGGGTGATTAATATAATTAATCATAAGCCTGTAAGTATAATATACTGCATGGGATGATTTATATAAATAAATCATAAGCCTGTGAGTATATATTGAGTAAGAAGTTGTTTATTTTTGAGTAGTCATGATGAGATGTGAGTTGATTGATGCTTGAAGTGACGTTGTACACTTCAATTCTTATGCAAAACAAAATTAAAATGTGCTTGAGTTGATTGTGTTACTTTAAATCGTGCAATCCTTTCGTTTACTCATACGAGCTTTGCAAAAAGCTTACCAGGTTTGTATTGTTGCAATCCCGGTACACTATTCAAACGGTGTAGCGGGTAATCCTGCAGGTCAGGAGAATCAGGGCGGTGATCGAGCGGGTTAGAGTATTTGTTATAGTTTTACAGCATTTGTAATAGTGAGG